>NW_028324304.1:9261240-9308740 GCF_058129835.1 Hydra viridissima | reverse complement strand
CACCCCCACCCCTATATATATATATATATATATATATATATATATATATATATATATATATATATATATATATATATATATTTTGTAATTATAGCGTTACTTGTGAATAATTGTGTGTAAAAGATATGTCATTATAGCGTTACTTGTGAATAGTTATGTGCATAAAGGATATGTCATTATAGCGTTACTTGTAAATAATTGTATGTGTGAAAAGATGTGTGAATGCCTTATAGCATTACTTGTAAATAATTGTATTTGTGAAAAGATATGTGTGAATACCTAGGGAATTAACTTGTATATAAATTGTGTTGAATTTTACAAAGATACATCGGCGTTTATGCACAACTAAAAAAACGATCTTTTTTATGCGAAACTACAAGCTATTTCGGTGAAATGGCGACTAAACTTGATTTAAAGTTAATTCCAGAGTTTAGTGGAAACGATCAACAGTCAGTTGCGGAGTGGCTGGAAAAGGTTGAATTGGTATGTAAAGTAATTGGTGTAACCGATCTGGCACGTGTGGTTCCTCTCCGTCTCACTGATGGTGCATTCGTAGTGTATCAACAGTTAACAGAGACTGATAAAGAAAATTTTAAGAGAATAAAGGAGGCTTTGCTTGAAGCTTTTGCCGTTGATGGATTCACAGCCTACGAGCAGTTTGTCACGAGAAAGCTGAAACATGGAGAAGCAGTTGATGTTTATTTGGCAGAACTACGAAGATTGTCTACCCTAATTGGTGGGCTACCAGACAAAGCGATCGCGTGTGCCTTTGTTGCTGGGCTCCCCGAGGAAGTTCGACGAATGCTGAGATCGAGTTCTCGTATGGACGATCTTACAACTGTTCAAATACTTGCGCGAGCAAGGACTCTGATGATCGAGGAACGGAACAACGAGATGGTGGAAAAATTTGCTGTAGCTGCAATGAAAAGTAGTGATCCGAGGTTGCTAGAAGATAAAACACAATCAGTGTGCTATGAATGCAAACTTCCCAATCACTTTGCGAGAGATTGTCATTTAAGAAGACATAATTATCGAAACAAGTCAAGTAGAAGACGGGAGTCAAGCGATGTGCTGTGTTACTCGTGTCAAGAGTATGGACACATATCAAGAATGTGTCCAAAAAACGGAGTGAGGGAGAAGATGTCTGCGCCAGTTCTCTCCCTAAACAATCAATAATGGCGTTACCTACCATGCTCTTGGATATTAACGGTGTATTTCAGGATGTGCTAATTGACTCAGGGTGTACCTGCTGTATCATCTATAAAAAATGTGCGACAAAAATAACGAAGAAAGAAGTTAGCGTGGTAACTGTAAATGGACAACAACAGCAGTGCGAAGGTGTTAGCCAAACTCGAATCACCGCGCCAAATGGAAATACAGTGTGTGTGGAAGCACCCCAGCCGGCAACTTCACGTTGTTTCAACGTTGATATTTGGTTGAAGCGTTGTTTCAACGTTGGTTAACCAAATCGCAACGTTAAAATAACGTTACTATTTAAATGTTGTTCAGTAAACGTTTTTTTCAACGTTATTTCAACGTTGACAAAAAAACTAAGTTTTTAAATAACTATGCGTTGAGTTGGTGTTTAAAGTAAAATATGTAAAGCCCAAAAAGTAATCGGTTAATAATCTTTTAGTATGACAAGGAATCGGAAAAGTTTCCATTAAAAAAAGTTAAATTCTCTTCAGGTATTACATCTATTTCTTAAAGTTATTATTTTTTAATAAATGGGCTAAGAAGAAGAGCTATTATAACTTTTTCATTTCCACAGAAAACAAACAGGATTGTGAAAATTTTGAGTTCACAACCATAGAAGAAAAAAGTGACAATAAGGTTGTTGATTTTCTTCGAAAAAGAAAATATAAACAAAGAGAATTTCCTGGTTATTTTCCAAGTAGGCATTGGTTTATATGCTGGAATTATATAAATTTCAGTTTTTATATCTGCAAATAAATATACCTGAGTTATCACAATTTATTTTATAAAACACTAATTGTATTTTATAGGTTCAGTTATCAAAGATTTGGATGAAGTGTCAATGCACCTGACCTCCAGTAGTTTATCGATTAAATCTTGAGGTAAATGTATATACATATACATGCATACATACATACATACATACATACATACATACATACATACATACATACATACATACATACATACATACATACATACATACATACATACATACATACATACATACATACATACATACATACATACGTACATACATATATACATATATATATAATATATATATATATATATATATATATATATATATATATATATATATATATATATATATATGTATATATATATATATATATATATATATATATACACACTAAGTTTATAAAGAAATCATAAATACATTGTATATATGATTTCATATATACAATGGCATGTTATCATGTCATTGTATATATGAGATATATTTTTGCATAACTTAATTTTACTTTCAATTTATAATTTTAGAGCAAAAAGTTTATGTGTATGGAAAGAACCTAAACTCACCTTGCGAAAAGTTTTTCCAAGAAGGTATCAATTGTTCTTTTCAAGATATAGGTTATTGTCTCATGAAATTTATTTAATTAATTTAAAATAACATTGTGTTGATTTTAAAAAAAAGATACAATTATAATATTAAGTGTAATATTCATTTCATAGTGATACAAAGTGTTGACAAAGAGCTTTTTTAATCTAAGTGTTTAAGTTCAGTTTGTATAAAGAAATTACTTACAAACAATTTACCACACAATGAAGTTGAGAAAAATAGAAATAAACTACAGATATTAGATAACGTTGATAAGTTTCCAATGTCTGAAGGCAGTATGATATTTTATATTTTAAAGTAAATTTTTATTTAAATTTATTTTTTTTGTAGAAATATAAAATTCATGTAAGATTTAAAAGTTTTAAAAACTGAGGAATTTCTTTACTATGCAAATACTAAAATTATTTTGTAAAACTTAATAAAATTTGTAGAGTTTCAAAAGAGAGTGTTGTATCTACTTACCAATATAAGAAATGAGATGCGAAATCAAAACAGAGTGACTGAGCCTGCTTCTAATAGTGAATTTGTAAGCCAAATAAGGGTTATTTCATCAGAAGTGGAGTTCACTGAAGTGGATAAAGCATTAGATGATGAAAAAGTGCGCTCATCGTGGGTGAGTTATAATAAATACTTTATTAAATAGTTATTTAGTTATTGAACATTACCCTTTAGTTAAAAAAACATTATTAAGATTGACAACGGTCCTTGAAAACATTTAAAAACTCTGGGATTTTATAGGACAAAAATTGTCCTGGAAAATACTTGGAATTTGGAATTTGTCCTAGAAATATCCTGGATCACTTTATTAAAATTTGTCTTGGAGATCTGAAATTGTTCAATGTTTTGATATCATATTTGACCCAAATCATAATGTTAGATTTACTTTATGTTTTCTGTAGGTAAATCAGCTACAATTAATTGGTGGAACATCTTCAAAAGATAGAATACAAAAATTTATGCTGAGGTAATTGACTGATAGCTCGTATCTCATTCATAATTACTTTTTACAAAAAATGTTTGTTTAATAGTTAAAAAAAAAAGTTATTTCATTAAGAATTCAATTTAAATATTTGAAAAATTATTATTTATAATCATTTCACAGTTACATTATCTTTTAAAAATTTAGAATATTTTCAAACAATTTTATGGCCTCCATGAATATGAAAGGCAAAGGTGGAAAAATATGCTTTAAGAACACTAATTTATATAGCGTTGTTAAAAGTATATCTTTATAAATTATGTGAAACTTTTCCATTCATTATATTATTTCAAATCTTCCTTTTTTGATTTTTACTTTACATTTTCTTTTTTTTTTTACAGCTTCTACTATTAAATACGATGGAACGACAGAAATTTTGATTAATGGAATATTGTCTGACTTCGTAAAATACGCTCCATTTCGAAAAGGTGGTGGTAAAGAAAAGAAATTTGTGCAGATTTTATTCAAATATGTAAATATATGTAATATTTAAATATATATATCATAAACAAATGTTATCTTTTTCTTTACTAATATACGTCTAACTAAACTTAACTAAAAATAGTCTAACTGTAGACTATAAGTATATTTTATACGCTTAATATACATTGATAGTCCAATAGACACAATTAAGTCAATTGAAGATTGATTTAACGTTGATAAATCACCGTTGAAAAAAACTGTCATTCTAAACGTTGTTTCAACGTAAATTCAACGTTCTTATAACGTATTTTGCGTCGATTGAACGTTGATTTAACGTTTGAACCGAACGTTGATTTAACGTTGATAAATCAACGTTGAAAAAAACTTTCATTCTAAACGTTGCTTAAACGTAAATTCAACGTTAGGTTTCAACGTTAGTTCAACGTTATTTCAACGCTGTTTGCCGACTGGGACTTGTGGTCAATTTCAAACCACTGGGTTTTTGTTTCATAATGGGTATGAATGGAATAGTGGCACTTGGTGGAGTATCGATTTCTGCAACGCGGGATGTTTGTTTTATGAAAAAAGAAGCATGTTTACTTGGTTTAAAAAGCGATTTGTCAATAGATGTTCATGATATGAATATAACGGCTCAGGATTTCACAGCTTCATTTGAAAAGAAAAATAGAGAATGGATAATTGCGTGGAAATGGAATACCAAACCTGAAAATCTGGTGAATAGAATTGCTGAATATACCATCCCCATCGGCATAAAACACGATTACGAAAAAGAAATTGAAGGGTGGATAGAGAAAAAATGGCTGCAAAAGTACGAAGCGAAAAAACACGGTCCAGTAAAAGGTTTGGTTCCACTTATGGCAGTGGTGCAGCAAAACAAAGGGAAAGTGCGACCAGTGTTAGACTTCAGGGAGCTGAACACGTTTATTGAACCATTTACGGCGAACACGGATGCATGTGCTGACAAACTTCGAGACTGGAGACGGCTTAGAGAAAATATTTCAATTATTGATTTATCATCGGCCTACATGCAACTCAAAATCAGCGAGGAACTCTGGGCTTACCAAACTGTTGTGTTCCGTGGACAGAGGTTTTGTTTAACACGTTTGGGATTTGGCCTGAACGTTGAGCCCGTCATAATGAAAGCAGTTTTGGACAAAGTTCTATCGCAAGACGAAAAGATCTGGAAGGGAACATCATCATACATTGATGATATTCTTGTAAATGAAGACATCGTATCAGTTCGCAGTGTACTTGATCATTTGGATATGTATGGACTACATTGTAAGCCGGCGGTTCGTGTGTCCGAAGGGGCGAGAGTTCTAGGATTACAAGTTGGAATTGAAAATAAGAAGTTATTTTGGAAGAGAGACAACAATTTTGGTGAAATTCCAAGTTCTCTAACGAGGCGAAAAATCTTCTCTTTATGTGGAAAAATGACAGGGAATCTTCCAGTTTGTGGTTGGTTGCGTGTAGCTTCGTCATTTGTTAAAAGGACGGCAAACGCCCTAACGAAAACATGGGATGAGAAGATACAATGCGATTTTGTTGAAAAAATGGTGAACGATATGGTAAAAAGAACACGTAACGACGATCCTGCCAAAGGAGTTTGGAATGTTTATGGCAACGAGGCAACAGTGTGGGTGGATGCTAGTTCACTAGCGCTAGGTGTGAGTATCGAAGTTGATGGCAATATAATCGAAGACGCTTGTTGGTTAAGAAAAGATGATACAACACATATAAACATGTCTGAACTCGATGCAGTAATCAAAGGACTAAACATGGGTCTCAATTGGAAGATGAATGTCTTGCATATTTGCACTGATTCGAAAGCAGTATTACATTGGGTCACCGATGCACTGACTGGAAAATCTAGATTGAAGAGAAAGGCTTCAAACGAAATGCTGATTAGAAGACGGCTTCAGACCATTACGAATATTGTGGAGGAATACAAACTCAGAGTGGATATTAAACTAGTGCCCTCGGAGTCTAACTTAGCTGATGTACTTACTCGAGTGCCTGGAAGTTGGTTGAAAATGATCGATAAGCCCACTGAACTTGCTGCAGGTGGAACGATAAGTGCTTCTCTATCTCCCAAAGAAATAAACCATGTTCATAAGTCCACGGGACATTATGGTGTGAAGAGAACATTGTATTTTGTTCGTAGAATTGACCCATCAGTAAGCAGGGAAGAAGTCAGGCAAGTGGTTGAAAAATGTGTAGCCTGTCAATCAATTGATCCAAGTCCGATAAAGTGGCCGAAAGGGAAGATCGAAGTAAAAGGGACGTGGCAACGGCTTGGTATGGATATAACTCATTATGAGGGGCAACATTTTCTTACCCTGATTGACTGTGGACCTTCACGATATGCAATATGGCGCCATCTTAAAGACCAGACTAGTGCATGTGTCATTCAGGAATTAAACGAAATCTTTCTTGAACGAGGCGGTCCAAACGAAATTCTGACGGATAATGATACAGCATTTCGAAGCACATTATTTTCGCAATTTATGAACAAATGGAACGTTAAACTTCGCTTCAGGTGCGCTTACGTTCCTTCAGGGAATGGAATTGCAGAACGGTGCCATCGAACAGTGAAAAGAACGGCGAAGAGAGTTCCGTGCAGCATACCCGAGGCAGTTTATTGGTATAACGTCAGCCCAAAAGACTGTTGTAAGTCATCTACAGCACCCGCAAATAAGTTATACCATTACGAAATTAGAGTTAGAGGAATTGACGACGATAAAAACGCATATGAACCTCATGAGAAGATCACCAACAAGTTTAAACTAGGCGATGAAGTATGGGTAAAGCCCCCGGACAACCGATGTGACTCTCAATACAAAATTGGGAGAATTACAGGAATCATTTCGGAGCAAACGGTAGAAGTGGACAAAGTATCCCGGCACATACGCGACCTAAGACCCGTCAGAGTTGATAACAAGTCGAATGAGGATCTAGAAGATGATGAAGAACTGTGCGTTGTGTTACCTGAAGACGAGACAAACCAGACGCCAATGTTGCGAAGAAGCACCCGAAAAAGGATGGCACCTGAGCAATATAGTCCGTGAGGTGAAGTGGTCGTTATGACCAAGGGGGAGTGTAATTATAGCGTTACTTGTGAATAATTGTGTGCGTAAAAGATATGTCATTATAGCGTTACTTGTGAATAGTTATGTGCGTAAAGGATATGTCATTATAGCGTTACTTGTAAATAATTGTATGTGTGAAAAGATGTGTGAATGCCTTATAGCATTACTTGTAAATAATTGTATTTGTGAAAAGATATGTGTGAATGCCTAGGGAATGCCTACTTGTAAATAATTGTATGTGTGAAAAGATATGTGTGAATACCTAGGGAATTAACTTGTATATAAATTGTGTTGAATTTTACAAAGATACATTGGCGTTTACGCACAACTAAAAAAACGATCTTTTTTATGCGAAACTACATATATATATATATATATATATATATATATATATATATATATATATATATATATATATATATATATATATATATATATATATATAATATATGTATGTATATATATACATTTTTATATATTTATTTATTTATTTAAAAATATATACAATATCAATATAAAATTATAATTTATTTATCAGTAACTAAAGGAATGTTATACATTTACTATCACAACAATTTTTTATCTGAAAAGTGTTGAGTAGAGAGTTTTATAATATATTAAATGAATAAAACCAGGTGTGTTACCTATAAATATTCAGACTAACAGTTAAATTCTATTTTTTACAGCTTATATTGAAACAAAAAGCTTCGAAACGAGAATAAAACGATGGAAAAGCTTCCAATTCGCGAAATAACCGTGAAATCAGATGATACGCGATTAAAGAATGGTTAAAAATTCTCTCAATTTTGACATTGTAATTTTAATTGTTATTTTGTTTGAAACAAACAGTCAAATCATATACAGTTTTATTTTATCTGTAAATTATAAACGTAGTTTTGCAAGATTTGTAATTGGCAAACTTTGTGGGAACTATACGGGATACCCAGCGGGCATACCCATATGGGCCCCATATGGAAACCGCGGCCAAGATCCGACGGGATACCGTTGGTCTTCCCATACAGGACCCAGTTGCGGCCCCGTATGGGCCCCGTACGGTACCCGTCTGTCAATGTTGGCTGGGTTTATCAGAGAGTAACTCCACTGACTTTGTGGTTGTGCATTGCAAGGATCTTGCCGAGCTTTTGAATGAAGTCCTGCTTTCTCGAAGAGTTTTCCAGAATCATATTGTCAAGTTGGGAACCGATGGAGGTGGAGGATTTCTGAAAGTTTCTCTTGGCATCATGGAGTTGGATTCTCACTGTGATTCAAGGTCACCACCACGGAAAAACTTTTAACTCAGAGGACTGCCAAAGACAGTAGTGTAAAGCGTCAAATGCTTGTGGCTTTATCAGAAGGACTACCAGAAAACTTTGAAAATGTGAGGCAGATCTTGTCTTTAATCAAGTCAGACAAAGTCAACTTTGTTGTCTCATGCGACATGAAACTTGCCAACATCCTTTGTGGCCTTCAGAGCCATGCAAGTACTCACCCTTGCTCTTGGTGTAACACAGAATCAAAGCATCTTTCTCAATCAGGATCTTTGAGGACACTAGGCTCACTTGTTGCCTGTTATCAAGAGTTTGCTAAGTCTGGTGGTGATATCAAAAAGGCAAGATCTTTTGGCAATGTAGTGCATGAGCCTTTGCTATCTGGTTCTGAAAACAAACTCATCTTGGAGCTCATACCACCAATGGAACTCCATCTTCTCCTTGGTGTGGTCAATCACATGTACAAAGCCATGACAGAAGTTTGGCCCAATGTTGTCAAGTGGCCCTCAGCTCTCCACATTCAACAAGAACCATACCATGGTGGGCAGTTTGCAGGGAATGCCTGTCACAAGCTTCTCAGCAACCTTGACCTTCAAAGAATTGCAGAGACTGAGTCTGCTTTTCAAGTCTTTGGAATCATTGATGCCCTTCGAAAGTTTAAGTCTGTGGTGACAGCATGTTTTGGTATGGTTCTGGAGGATGACTTTTCTGAAAAAATTGATCGCTTCAGAGACTCATATTTGGCAATCATGAACATCAGTGTGACTCCAAAAGTTCATGCTGTTTTCTTCCATGTGAAGCAATTCATTGAGATCAAAAGGGCTCCCTTGGGGATCTTTAGTGAGCAGGCAACAGAATCAATGCATCATAATTTCAGCTCACATTGGCAGAGATACAAAAGAGACCGCAATCATCCTGAGTATGCAAAGAGGCTTCTTTCATGTGTTGTGGACTACAACAGCAAGCATTTGTGAAGAATCAAATATTGAGAAGAATTTATTTTATGTACCATTTGCTCTTTATCTGTTTAGAATCAAGAGGTTGTTTTTGTGTTTTGGCTTAGAATAACTAAAAGAATTATTTAAGAAAGTGTTTATTATTTCCATCTTGTTAATGAAAAACTATATCAGTTGTGTCAGAATAAACTATTATTCAAGTGAGTTTTAGACAGTTATGTTTTGGAGTAATAAATGCTTATTTTGAAGAGTTTTTGAATGCTGTAAAAATGCAAAATTTGAAAAGCTGTCATTTCGCCCTATTGTGCAAAGTACTAAAAACTAAAAATCGAAATTATTTTCTCGGACGAAATAGTTAGATTTCAAATTTTACATTTTTGGAGTCAGGAAACATTGTAGTTTCACCCTGTCAAAGCAGTTTTCTCGGGTCAGCTCAAAGTAGTTTTTGGTCATTTTTTACAACAGTGGTTTTTAATAAAGTCCTGCATTATCTCTAACGTAACTAAACGAACGTAACGGTACGTAATCATTGAAATTACGTATCGAAACGTAATTAAACGAACGTAACAGTACGTAATCATTGTACGAACGTATCGAAACGTAATTAAACGAACGTAACGGTACCCAGCAAACATGTCAGCGTTGAATCAACGTTGAAAACCGGTCGCAAAAGATGTTGCGGAAACGTTGACAAAGTAATCGATTTTGCAAAGATATGTAACGTTGTTAAAGACACGTTGATTAAACGTTGTTGCGTAACGTTGGAAAAACGTTACTAAAAGACGTTACAAAAATGTCGCAACTAAACTTTGAAAAAATGTTACTAAAAAGCGTTGCATAAACGTCGCAACATAACGTTGAAAAAACGTTACTAAAAAAGCGTTGCTTAAGCGTTGTTAAAGCAGTCGATTTTGCAAGGATTTGTAACGTTGATAGTAAAACGTCGATTTAACGTTACTAAAAGACGTCGAATCAAGGTTGAAATATAACGTTGAAACAATGCTTATATATGTGTATATATATATATATATATATATATATATATATATATATATATATATATATATATATATATATATATATATATATATATATATATATATATATATCTTGAATTGGCAAATAAAACAAAATTGTTTGTTGAACTCTACACTTGCAATATTTCCAAAATCGATTTTTAATACAACAGTAATACAGAATGATAAAACAGGATATCATTGAGATACAGAATCTAAACCAAAAAATAAAACTTTTATAATACAATTTATAGTACAATGAAAGATTAAATAAATAAACGTGTATTTTAGAAAAAGCGCTTTACACAAGACAAACAAAATCATAACATATCCTAAAATGTCATTAAAAAACTCTAATCTTCCGATTTCTGCTTTCTACAAAAATTTATTGGCAAATGTTTCAGAACTGATTTACAGCTTCATAAATCCCTGCTTCATCTGAGTATCTTTTTGAGACACTCTTTAAAATATAAAATTCAAACTTCTTGCTTAAATACTATTAGTAAAAATCTGCATACTTAAAAAGTTTAAACAAAACATATTACCAACTAAAACACGATACAATTTGGTCTTTGAAGAAACAAACTTTTGTTTGGTTTTGTTTGTGGAATTGGTTTGCCCCTTCATGTTTAACAAACAGCGCAACTCAATCGTTAACAGCCTAAAAAGTTAGTAATTATTTGAATCAATATTTACAATATTGTACAATACAACATTCATGCTACAGGAAAGAAAGCATATAATGATATGCTTAAAAAAGCGTATAATTATATTTAATATAGTAAATGTATTTTGCAAACACTTTTTAAATAATCCATTAAAAACCATTGCCATTTTGGGTTGAAAAGGTGTAGAATATTGACCTACCGCTCAATAACATGTTTTACACTATCTTTTAAGTTAACTCCACCAATTTTCGCTATTTGTGATACCTGCTTTCAAAATAATCTTTAATTAATGTTTAAATAACTATATAAAATAAGGCAATCTTTTATAAAATCCCTTACATTTTTAAACAAATTAAAAAACATTGAAAGTTGAAAAAACAAAAAGTAATTATGTATAGAATGACAAATTATAATAAATAAAATAAAATTATATTGTTTAATCAACTTTTTAGTTAATAATATAAATAAATTTACCATGAAAACATAAAGAAAAATTCAAAAAATTCAAACTAGCAATAGCAACAGGGCAACTTACCCATTTAGAAAAAATGACACTGTCATTTAATGTAGTATCTAGCTCAATAAGTTGTTCTATTAAACTCAATGCATTTATTTGCAGATCTTCGGATACAAATGAAGAAACATTTTGAAGATCCTTTACCATACTTTTAATTTCTAAAAGTTGTTTAAAAACCTTTTTCTGAAATTCTAAAAAAAAAAAGCAATTTATTAAGCATGTATATACATTTTTTTTTTAAATACATACAGTTCTTTTTTTTTTTTTTTATTCTTTACCATATAAAAAACAAAGAAAAGACAAATCCAAAAAGAAACACAATTATTCACAAACATAATTACTCACATTCTTCTTCAGATTCCTCATTCCAGAGTCATGAAATTAAATCCTTCACATGCTTCTTTATCTATTAATAATTATTTAGTAAAATAAATATAAACCATAAATGTAAAAACTAAAATGTAGAATAAGTGTAAACAGATTACAATATATATCTAGGCAATAATAATAAAATAAACAGATTCAAAATATTACTTATCCCAAATTAGAAAAAAGTTTATTTGATATTGCACTTCACTATTAATATAAAACATTAATAAGAGTTTTTTTTTATTCATATTTAACAATTAATATAGCAATGAATACAGTAAAAATAACCAACTATCTTTTACCCAACAAGATGGAACAACTGCCTCTGTTTCAATCTTATTTTCAAAATAAAAAACTTAAGCCCATGATTGTGAAGCCATTATAATAGATTATCTAAATGGATATCTTTTTTTTTATTTACATATATATATATATATATATATATATATATATATATATATATATATATATATATATATATATATATATATATATATATATATATATATAATTTATGTGTATATATACAAATAGCTGTCATGTTTTGAAAATGTTTGAGGCAGAATTTTCTTTTAATGGTTTACTACTCCAACAACTAATTTAAAAATGTCTAAAGTTTGCTACTGACTGAGCTGAAATTCATTTTGTATAGATATTTATATACATTTATGTTAAATTTTAAAAAAAGCATGAATATATAATACAGACATACAAACACACAATGAATCTTTAAAGTTTAGTCTGTTAACAGACTAAATTTAGTCTGACTTATTATAATTTATAAGCTTTGATATTACTTTGTACATCTGAACATTGTTAAAATAAAGTACTATTTATAACTAAGAAATAACTTTTTTTAAAAAGTTGAGCATTTTATTAAAATGGTCAACTTAAAATAAAATAAAAATACAGACAAAAATAACCTGAATAAATAGAATTTACCCTGAGATTTATGTATATTATATACACTTTGATATAAAATCTAAAAGTTTTAAATTAGTCGCATTAAAAATAGGTTATAAAATATAACTTTAAAATATTTTTTATACCATCTGCATGCATTCTATTAAGTTTTCCTTGCCTTTCCACTACGGCAAATTATTTTTGTAATGGCTACATAAATGAGACAAAAATTGTCAATGTGCTACTTCCTCAACGTTGCGAAAGCAACGTTTTATTAACATTGGCAAAAAAACACTTTTTCAACGTTTTTTAATTACCACATTTTCAACGTTGGTATACGTAACGTTGAATAAACGTTGTTTTATAAATAGCTTAAATACGTTGAAAAAGCAGGTAATGTGTAACGTTGATAAACCTTAAACTTTGCGACGTTTTTACTGTGATTATTTGCGTACTTTTATTCAACGTTGAATAAACGCGATTTTTTGAGAAGATAATATACGTTGAAATTTAAACGCTTTTTCAACGTTGAAAATGTAACGTTTAAAAAGCGGTTTATTTTTAACGTTGATTATGCATAAATTTTGAAACGTTTTTTAAGTGGCTTTTTGCGTAAAGTGATTCCACGTTGAATAAACGTTTTATTTTGAGAAGCTAAATTACGTTACAATTTCAACGCTTATTCAACGTTTCAATTTACCGCAATTTAGTATACAAAAACGGACATTGATTCAACGTTGAAAAGACGTTGTTTTTGTCACTGTAACGCTTTTTCTACGCTGCGACCGGTTTTCAACGTTGATTCAACGCTGACATGTTTGCTGGGTACGTAATCATTGTACGAACGTATCGAAACGTAATTAAATTTTAGTTTTGTTAATTTTGTCCACGAACGTAGCTAAACGTAATTGACGTAACTAACAAAACTAACAGAGGAGAGGTTGAGTGATTTTTCTATAAACAAATACTCACAGATATAACCCAGTCGGCATATCTAGTATTGTAAATACTCGGAGTATTGATCACGTATGACATACCGCCGTTGATACCAGAAAAATACACATTTAGTTTTAAGTTTCGAATTCGAGTTCAATACTAATTATTTTGATCAAAATCGGGTACGATATCGAACCCGATTTTGATCAAATATCAACATATAATGGAAAAACGAAAATCTTTGCTTTAAAGCGCATGCTTAAACTGAAGTTGCGAAAACAAAATTTAAATTAAAAAGGCCTTTTTAATTTAAATTTTGTTTTCGCAACTTCTTTAAAGAGAAATTTTTCAATAAACAAATGTTCACAGATATAAATGTTAAACTTTGCTTACTTCACAGATAAAAATGTGCTGTGATTTAAATTTTTAATTTGCGAATTGATCACTCCTTCAAAATAAACAAAGGACCGAAAAACAAGAGAAATGTGGTCCTCTGGGACCACTTTGAAATATACAGTGCTGGCAGTGACGGTATTCCAAGAGTGAAATGTAAGCACTGTCCAAATGCAATTTGCAGGAAAAAAAAAGATTCTACAGCTGCCATGAGGACTCATCTACGAACTTAGCATCACAGCAAGTTTACAGAAATGATAAAACAGCAGACTCAACAAAAAATAGAAGAACTAAATGACGAAGCTGATTTATGTGAAGCCACTAAAGAAGCTGAAGATTTAAAAGCAGAAGCTTAAAAAGATAAAAAAGCCAAAACTTGCCAAAAGCCTTAATAAGTTTCATCCTGTCCCATGCCACTCAAGCATGAATTTTTTTTGCTCTAAGTATTCCTTGTTTGACCAGAGACAAATAGAGTTTGACTTGGACCTAATGAAGCTGTTGGTAGAATGTGATCTTCCACTCACATTTGTTCAGTCTAAGGGTTTCCAATCCTTTTGTTCAAAGTATCTTCCACGTCATCAACTGAAATCAGCAACAACCTTTTCAAGACAGAAACTCCCACTACTCTATGAAGTGAAGAAACATCTTTCATCTCAACTTGCTAACATTTTACCAAAAACTTCTGGAGTATCCTTTACAACAGACTTGTAGACATCTAGAAATAATGAAGCCTACATCAGCATTTCACTTAGTTTCATTGATGAGATCTTTGAGCTCCAGAGGATCATTTTAGCTTGTAAGCCATTTCCACCTCCTCACACTGGACAAGCTATTGGTAAAAAGCTCGATGATTCAATCACTGAACTTGCACTTTCACAAGACTGCTTGCGTGTAGTGGTACATGACTGTGCTGCCAACATGAAATCAGGATCATCAAAAGCAGATCAAATCATTGAGTCATTACTTTGCATTGACCACATGTTAAATCTTGTATTATCTAAAGCAGTCGATTCACTCAAAACTACCAAAAAACTCATCAAATGTGCAACCAATCTGTCATCTTTTGTTCATCAGTCTACAAAAACAAATGAGGCAATCTCCAAAGCATGTAAACAGCTTGATGTTACTTACCGAAAAATAATTCCATCAGTTGTCACTAGATGGAACTCTAATTGTCTCATGTTGGATTCAATCCTGCAGTTGAAAACACCACTTCTCCATCTCAAGAATTCTGAGGCTAATTTTTAAGAATCAGTGAATTGTTAGGTTAAATTTGGTCTGGTTAGGTTAGCAAAAGATTGTAGACAAATTACCTTTTTATTTGTTGATGAAATGATGCGTTACGTTATATGATATGTTATATTTACTAAATATCAGTTTTATATCTTTATGTTGACAAAGTAATAGTTTTATTTTTATGTCAACGAAAGTATAGTTTTATTTTTATGTTGACTTAATCATAGTTCTGTTTATTGTTGACAAAATGAATGCTGATAAAATGAAAGGAAGCCTTCAGTTTCATTACAACGTGTCAGAATTACAAGTAGGATATTTCATGTTTTACTAATTTTTGGTAATCAAAGTATTCCTTCAGTATTTTTGTGTAATAAAAATGTAATAGTTAAATTCCCAATGTGTGCCTTCTTTTGTAATAAATAATGCAAAATATTTCTTTTAAGCAAGGTTCATTTTGTTTAGTTTTAATAGATTATATTTGGGAACTTATTATGTTACATTTTTGGATAAAATATGTTTGGGCATAAAATTTTTATCTGCTTGCATTACTAAAATAATAATGCCAAAATAATTATATTGATGATGAATTGTAAGGTTTATTTACTTGGTATTGTAATACTGCAAAACGAACTGAGTTTTGTTATTTATATTAATTATGTTTAATTACATTCTATAACGAAATTAACAAAATAAATACTTAATTTCATTACAGTCAAAAGAAGAGATTAATGTAATTTCATTACCATTATTTTTATAGCACTGGGGATGATACAGATCCTTATCCAAATATTATTCAATTATTACTTAATTAACAGAATTGAGCAACCATAATGCAGTATTTTACGTAATAATCTTAAATTTTAATAAACTCTTTACAATTCCGTTAATTTCGTTTAATTACGTACGAAACGTAACTTGAAAAATTCCGTTTAATTTTTTAACGAAATAAACGTAAGGCTGAGTTCGTTTTGTTCGTCAATTATGTTAATTACGTTTAACGTAATTAACGTAATCAGACGTAATTGAATGAACGTAATGCAGGACTTTAGTTATATTTCTTCTACATAAATATTAACAGAAATAAAAATAGAGATAAAAACTAGTTTGAAAAATTGTTACGTTCATTTCAATAATTAAGGCAAACAATTAGTTCTTTTATTTTAAACTTTATGCATGCCTCTAAAATATCATTTATTGTTAAGACGAATATTAAGGAAAATTTTCAAAAAACTTAATAGATAATTAGTTCTTTTTCGGAAACTGTATGCATCAAAAACAATCACGTTTTATTAAGGCAAATATTAAGGAAATATTGAGGCAAATATTTCAATAAAAAGTCCGTAAACCGAAAATGTGATTTGATCCGTGTTTTCGAATTTTTAATCCGAAAAGTAATCCTTATTAATAATCTGATCCATTTTTGTGGATTTTAATTTCAATAAATAATCCAAAATATTCGTCCGATCCGATATGGCAAACTTAATCCGATTCGTTTCTTTTTTTTTTTATTTCACTTTTTTTTTCTTTTCAGATGCCTAAGCTATCTAATATTTGGGAATTCTTCAATAATGTGGAGGAAAACAAGCCAAAATGAGAGGCCTGTGGCAAAATATAATATAATCAATAAAAGCACCACAAGTCCTTTAAGGAACCATTTGAAAAGAGTCCACTTGAATTTAAATAAACAGTTAGAAAGGAAAGACAAGCAAAAATCAACAATACCAGACATTTTTGATGAGCTTGCCTCTGAAGACTCAGATTTTGAACAAACACAACAAAGAGGAAAAAAGAGATGTCCACAGACACAAAAAGATACACCAGCATCGCCACAGCCTGGACCAAGTGGAACTTGTGGCACTTCCAACACACAGACGCGGAAAGGCAGAAAACAGACTACCAAACCTGAATGGGAAGCTACTGACATCGATCAAATAAGAACTGTTGTTGACATTACTAAATGGGTGATTGAGGACACTCAACCATTTTCTATTGTAGAAACTGACAGCAAAGATTATATCTACAAAATACATTCCTCTCCTTTTTAAATTCATTAAGGAACAAGTAAAAAACATTTTCAATTCACTAAAAATCAAACATTAAAACTAAAAATCAAACAAAATCCATGGAGTGGATTTGTGGAATGAAATCCATTGAGTAATTGTGGAATGAAATCCATTGAGTGGATTTGTGGAATGAGATCCATGGAGTATTTGTGGAATTAGGTCGAAAAATATTTTTATTCAAAAAAATTGGAAGAGTAAAATAATCCTTTTAATTTTTTATTTGCTCAAAGTTAAAACAAGGCAAACGAGGTAAACGAGGTACTGGTGAAATATTAAGTTGCATCTCATAATCATCTCATTATCCTTAACTGAAATTCTTTAACTCAAAATGTTTTTAAATTAAATATCTTTTTAAAACTTTTGCATTTGATTTATTTTTTAGTGTTTAATTAAGTTGACTATTGAAATTAAAAAGGTTATTTTAGTACAAAATAATTTTAAAAGAATAAAAAAGATAATAGAAAAAAAAAATAAAAGGCGGCAAATAGGGGGTTTGAACAACCATCACCTACTTTTAACATGATTTTTGGTAAATTATACTGATAACAATTATTTCTTTTTTTTAAATAAATATTGATTTTTTACATCCAACAAAAAGTCTGGGATCCATCCAACAAAATAGAATCAATTTTTACCTTTACTTTTTATTAAACACCTGCTTTTTAAATAAAGTTCTTCTAACTTTTTAGAACAAAACTTTTATCAGTTTATTAAAATTGTAATATTAAATAATACAGTATTTAAATAAAATAATACTGCATTTATATAAAAAATAATCAATGATTTTGGATATCAAGTATTTCTGAGTAGTTTTGTTATGATTGAAAACTTTTAACGTGAGATTTAAAATTTTCAAATAGAAAAACATTGCTTTTCACATCAAAGTTCAAATGAAAGCAGATGGTTACATAAATGTTTTCACATGTAAAACAATGTGTTTTTTTATTTGAAAGCAACATTTGAAAGCAACATTTGAAAGCAACATTATTTGAAAGCAACATTTGAAAGCAACATTACTCGTCGAAATGCAAAAAATAGTGCATGAAAAAAATAAAAAAAAAAATATATATACCAAAAAAATATTTGATTAAAAAATACATACAAATAAATGAAGCATGATTAAAATATACATGTAAAAAACTAAAAATTACATACAGAAAATAAAAGTATATACAAAAAGATAAAGCATTTATAGAAAATAAATATAAAAAAAAGTAAAAAAGATTTTTTCTCCGATTCTTCAAAAGTTTATTAATGATGCAAAATAATTTTTTACTTCAAGTCAAAATTTTTTACTGAAATTTTTGGAAAAAAAAATTGAGAATTATAAAAATCCATTTTGTAAATTAGATTTTCAGAAACAAGTTGATTGTTTAAACAATAGAAACAAAAGCACCAACATAGACTTGCAATGCGTAGTTTTCATTTCCTAGATTTTGATCGAGCAAAAAATTAAGATTGTTTCCGAAAATTGTTTTTCAATATTAGGACAGACATATTTTAAAAATGAGAGTTCTTCTTCATCTTCTTTTTATTCCATACGGTGGGCAATTAAAGCATTTCTTTTTTCTGAATCTCGTTATTTGAAATTTTTTTCTTTTTAAAATTTTTTTTCTTTTTTAAAGTGTTCACTTTAAAATGCTGGTACCAAGTTTTCTTATCTCAGGCGTCGGTAGATGAATGCCATTCAACCTTGCAAGATGCATGTGCTACAGTAAGACTGGGTGCTTTTTTAAGCGGGCTGTCTATTAAGCTGGTCTATAAAGCGTGTGGAAATGCTCAAAAATGTGGGGAAATATGTAATGAAACGTTAAAATATGCAGTTAAAGCTATTCCTTCTACAGTTCAAATTGCATCATGTGATGTAAGAAATTTACATTGGTTTTGTTAATTTTAGTATTGGATTTAAATTTCTTATCTTCTAAAGCTGAAATTATTTTATTATTATTTTTGTTATCCTTATGACTCGGTGTAGTATCGTAAAAGATAAACAAAATGGAAAAGATTCTTTTTTACCGGAAATGTTTTTTGTAGTTTTCGCGCGTAGCTTTTATCTTTCGTGTTAAAATATTTTCATAATCCGGTCGAACTCATAATAAATTATTCTGATATAATTTTATAAACGGTCGGACTTATATATATGATTTGCTGTTGTAGTTCTGTAAACGACATCAATGAGATTTTAAACTCATCGACTCATTTCATGGAATTTTGTTTGAATAAATAAAAAATGTTTTTTTATCAGACAAAAAGTGAAATGGACGTTTGAACAGGTTTAGCCGTGGTTCTAGTGGTCTCTTTTAAACAAAATTTATTTTGGCAAGTTACAAACAAATCGACTTCATAACGAATCTCTTTGATTTTTTTAGATTTCAGTTGTTTGGATCAACTTTTTGGTGGTTTACTTTTATTTTTTTGATTTTCAGGCGCAATGCACCTACGGAGATTTAAGCAACAACGCCGAATCAATTAAGGGAGGTTGGAAACACACGTATTTTCTAAGTACCCTGGTGGTCTTATTTCAAAGCCTTCTACTTTGCTATTGGTGTTAAATTTTCTTTTGTGTCTACCAGGTTTCACATAATTCTAAACATATTTTTTTGTGCTATTTGTAGGTTTGTACTGTAGTTAACTGTTTGTTGTTTTTTTTTTCAAACTACTTATAGGTGTAATTCATTTTTTAAAACAATTTCATCGAGTTGCAACTTTATTATTTGTAAAAGAAAAAAAGTAGATGATATCAATCGAAAAAAAGAACAACCATTTTCTTTAAAACTTCTAATTTACGAGAAACAGAATCAACAGACTTTTTGAATTAAATGAAGTTTACCTGAAATTCGTTCAATGTAATCTTAAAACCGTAACTCAAAAAGTGATGGTTTGAGTTTTTGAAAACTTGTGATTTTTTTAGAAGGTGAAAACAGGTTTTTTATGACGGATCTTTACGATTACTTTTTTCAGGATCTATCAACTTGAGTATTTTATGAAGATCAAGAAAATACGGAGATTCAAAGACTATTCCGCGAGTACAAGTTAAAAATTGCTTAAAAATAAATTTTAATTGATATTGAATTGTCGGGTAAAATGTTTTTAGGGCATGCTTCCTTCAGAGATTTTGCTAATGAAAGAAAAAAAAAAAAAAAAAAAATCTGTGCAATAAGATCTGCTCATTAAATTCTTTTTATGGCAAGAAAATCTTTAATTTGATTATTTTTAGTTAAACTAAAAACATTTCAAAAACCATAGATTTAATAAATTTTACAAAATCTTCTAAGGTTCTGCCACCATTATAGTCAATGACCTATTTTTAAAAAATTCAGTAAATTTGAGTTACTGCATTTTAAAATACAAAAATTCATCTTAAAAATATGAACATATCACACTTACTCCTCCTTTTGTTTTTTTGATTTTAAAATTTTTGTTCTTAGAAAAATTCAAATATAATTCCATAAACTACAAATAATGGTTACTAGGATCTAAGCATTTTGATCTAAGTGATTTTTAACGAGTTGAAATTGAAGAGAGTAAAGAACTCTTGAAAGTCTTAATTTTTTTGGCGATAAAAGTTTTATAAAGTAACTCGAAAACAAATCCATCATACAAAAACTAAATGAGATTGATAGACCCAAGAATTCTATCTGGTATGTGGTAAGAATCTCAGTTCTTTAGAAAGTAATGCTGTAAAAGATGGCCTTTGATGGAATGATGAGAATAAGTAACTTTCAGAATGCATTTGTGCAGTTGCTGCATTGTAATGCAGCAACTACCTTAATGTTGCAATCCTTATTGGCACACTGAGCTTTGCCAAAGTCTTGCAAACAGTTGTTTGTTGTATTCACAACTGTTGTTTTCACAACAATCAATATCATTAACAGAAATTAGATTAACCCGCGATTTATTTTGACTCAGCTTAAGCTTTAACTTATTGTCTTCTTGTTCTAATTTTAATGTCCTGGCTTTCATTCTGCAACATAAATTACCGGACATTTTTTCTGTTTAAAACGGTATGAGTCTTTCCTGGTATTTGATTCCAATTCATATTAAATGTAAACTTGAACAATGTATTTAGTGATTTCTAACTCCAAAATTCTCTATGCAGTAGAGTTAGATAATCTTCTTTCTACCATTATCTTCAATATTTTTATGCCTGATAGAATATACCCATTTACACTTTTTTCCATTCTCACCTTTTTCATTTCGTCAATTTCAGCACTGTATTTGGAACTTATGATGAAAACCCATTCGTATTTTCTCCCAAAAAACCTTTTTTTAGTAATGATTTTGGATTTATCAGTTTCTGTGTCAAGCTGTGACAGTTTTGTTAAAGCTGATGGCATCACTTACTTAAAACCGTATAACAACTTTTGTAAAGTTTGGTAAACCAATATAAATTTTTTCAACTGACACCGTGTCAGCCTCTTCGAAAAACTTTGAAATACTTCAAAATTAAGTTAAAAGAAAATTTTTTTTGTCCCAAAGCTGAAAATTGTCTTTTACATAAATAAATTAACATACATTCATTAAGAAATATTTAAAAAAGCAACTTTAAAAAATATTATTAGAGTATTTGAAGAAAAAGTGGGAATAGAATCGAAATATGAAAATGGTACCTCATAAAATGCTCATCATTATAGAAACGATAGAGAAAATAAGATTTCCTTTAATCATTGAAACCCTTTTTTATCTTTATCATTAAAAGCTGAAACAAGTTATATATTTTAAAATTATATTCAAAAGTTTCTTCAAACAAGGGAATAAAAAACGCAACTTTCAGAGGATATTACTCTATAGATAAATATATAAAAATAGTAGAAGATAAATATATAAATAGTAAAAGATAAATACATTCTATACAAGGTGTAAACAGGGAGCGTCGAAAAAAACTGAACTTAAAAATAGATTGGAAAGTTTTTCAGATACTCTAAATATTCAGTTTTTTGAAAATAAAAACAACAAAAAATGGCAGTAAACTCCTCACAACTTTTTTGTAAATATAGTGCCCTTTTTTTAATAATTTTAAATTACAATGATTATTAATTAAAAAGCAAACAGTTTTATTTTATATTTTATGGTTAAAAGAAGTTAAAAATTTTAATATTATTTCTAAAGAAATCTGAAAAATGAGAGATTTTTATTTAGTAAAAATGCAGACTTTTTAATCTAAATAAAAGTCTATATTTACTTTCAAGATAATCTTTTATCTTTATATATTTCAAATATATTGAAAAAAAATTGCAATTTGATTTACAATTTGAAAAATTGATTTTTTTTTTGTTCAAATAAGAAGAATTTTGTAAAACAATATAGAACGTATATGTGCTTTTTTGTTTTAAATATCAGCTAAAAAAGTGTTCCACCGAGTTTCAAAGAGATATACATTTTTTTCAGTTAATTAACACTTTGACTTTTAGAATATGAAAGGGATTGCTGTCACTTGCTTTATAGGGAGTTGTTAAAGAAATACAAATATCAGTGAATCAATAAAAGCCTTGTTTTCCGCCATTTTTTTAACAGTAGTTTATTATATTAAAACAAATGAAAATGGCGGGAAACAAGGTTTTTATGGACTTATTGAGATTTTTATTTCTTGAATTTGTGTTTTTTACTTGTATGACTTGTATGACTTGCTTCATGTGCCACTTAGAAATTTGTCAAAATGCTTTTTTTTTTTTAATAATGATTTATTATTCGATAAGTACTACATATTTGAAATAGCATTACTTAATAACTTCAGTACTTCAAGTAACATTATTTACTGAAACATTATAGGAAACTTAATGTGATGGCTATCAAAAAAATGAGAACATAAAATATCAAACAGTGTAAAGTGAAAAATTATATAAAGTACTCAAAAATGTTTTTGATATTAATGATTTTATTAAATTCGCGATTCTTAAAAACATTAACAACAAAAATATTAGATCTTATCCCAAATATACGTGAATTAGGCGTGGATAAATTACGATTATGAAAGGATTTATTTAACGAAATCAAATAAGACTGAAGAAATTAGTAAAGAGAACATAAATAAAGTAAAGACTACTTTAACTACAATTACTTTCAAAAGTAAAGAAAAAACTAAAACAATGTGGTAGAAATTATGATTCGTTTATAGAAAAATAATATCAATGGCTTCAAGAAAATCTTATGACCAATAAAAAGAAGCCACTTTGGTTCTGGAAAACCCTACAAACAATGGGTGGTCCTTGGAGAGCGAAGCAAAAGAGAAAAAAATAAAAGCTGTTAAACATGATTGCTCTATATTTAGTCTGTGCAAGATATACATTTTTAAAAAAAAGTCAAATGTTTTACAGGTAGTTCAAAAAAGTAAATATGAGAGTAAAGCAAGTTCTTGACTTGAAAGTGAATACTTATCTCAGCGATAAACAATATTAAATAATCAAAAACTAAGCCCTTGGACACATATTTATGATGAAAAAGTTAAATACTACCCTAAAAAAATTTTTTTTTCTCTGATTTCAGTTGTTACCATTAATGTTGCTAAAGCGGTGTTTATGTAGATGGTATAACAATACCAATAGTAGCAGCTGAAATAAATGATGGTAATTCTACCTGAAGCATTTAAAAATCATGACGTTTTTTTGAAATTACGCTGATTGTGATCATAAGATAACTAGTGTTGTGACCAAAACTAAAAATTGTAACTAACTTAACTAAAAAAACCGTAACTAAATTTAATCGACTAACATTTTCGTCTAACTAAATTTAGTTGACTAAATTTTTAATTTGCGAAAAATATATTGTTATTGTTATCCAAAAAATCTTGTTATGCGTTAGTTGTAAAATGGTTTAAGCGCCATGTTTTTAACTACAAATTGCTGTAAGTTACAATTTTTATCTGCAGGACATCTTGTTTCAAAGTTCGATTTTCAGAGTTTTTTAGGTTTTTTGCGACATATACACTTAGAATTTTGTAATAAAACTTATCTAATTAGTCCACCGTTATTATTAAGTACTTGTTTTAAATTTCAATAAAAAGCGGTTCAAATCTGGATTTTTCAATTTTTAATTAAAGTGAATTATAAATTATAAAACACATGTAAAATCAATTTATAAAAAAAATGGTGCCATGTTTTTGAAAG
Organism: Hydra viridissima; assembly: GCF_058129835.1. Lineage (NCBI taxonomy): Eukaryota > Metazoa > Cnidaria > Hydrozoa > Anthoathecata > Hydridae > Hydra > Hydra viridissima. Next base: position 9,284,240 of record NW_028324304.1, on the reverse strand, counting down.
GTGTGTTATGAGCAGAAGCATTTTCGGATTTCCTTTATATAATACCTGCAATGATTTTTTGATATTTACAGTAAGCAATTACAGTGGGCAAAAACAATTATGCATTAAACAGTTATAGGCAATTAATGTTTTTTATTAATTCTATATTGTGCAATTGAATATATATCTTGTTCAACTCTCAATTTTGTTTTTCTTTTAAAAGTTAATATCAAAATGCTAATAACTAATCATGTTTTCGGTATGAAATATCAGCTGTTGAGTTTTTGGCGTTTTTTTGATCGCCCTGAGTCACTGTGCGGTGGCCTGTGGAGACATCCTTTGTTGTAATGAAAGCTTTTTTTAGTTAATCGATGTTTTGTGTTATTTTTCACAGACTTTTGTCTACAGCTGCATTCCTATTGTTTGATTAGATAGAGGTCCAGACTTGAGGGAGGCCATACATTCAAAACGATGAAATTCGGGCGCACCGTTCTTGGCGCACCAATTTTGAATAAAGTGAGCTTTGTGAAATAAAACAAAATCTTGCATTAAAATATTTATTGAAAAAATTTTTTCTAAAAACTCTTTATAGTAGTCTGACAAGGTATTCCATTTTATTATATAGATACTTCGAAATTAGTCAATATAACAAACTGTTAATACATGAATGACCTTTAAACTCAGTAAACATTGATAGAAGGAAAAAGCATTGATGTGGTATTGATAGAAAATTAATAGAACTCAGTAAACAGAGGTAGATGAGCAAAACGAGTCCACTCATTCACGACGTGCTCGGACGTCTAAGGAATTTTTACGTTGTCAAAGTTCGTCCACAATGATCTCATAATAATAACTGAATAGCGCATATGGGGAATTTTTTTGAAGCCAATTTGGCCCACTAAGATGGCAGCTGAACTGGCAGTTAAAGTCTTTTAAAAGCGTAAAAATCATAAACAGTAACATTTAAAGTTCTATGTTTATGTACGAATAAAAAATTGGGTTACAGCGGCCAAAAATAACCTTATGTTTGATTTTAAAATACGGTGGATAGAGTGGAATGCATTTAAATAAAATAATAGTATGCACGTGTAAGTGTTTCTTAAAATGAATTACAACATGAAAATCGAAAGCTGAATAAAAATAGTGCGGTGCTCTTGATTTTAAATTATTATTATAATATATATATATATATATATATATATATATATATATATATATATATATATATATATATATATATATATATATAATAAATATATATAATATATATAATATATATATATATATATATATATATATAATATTTTTATATTATATATTTATTATATTTATTATTTATACAACTATTATATTTCTATATAATATTATTAGATAAATACTTGTTTTAACTTTTACTTTGTTTAATTATTTGTTGTAATAAATTTTTTATCAAGTTATTAAAATTTTTTATCAATTTATTAAAATCATATATTAGTTAAACATTAGTAAATGTTATTATTGACTATATGCCCGTTTATGTAATGATAATAATATGAGTCCTATATACTTGCTAAAGCCTGCAGGTATTTACACATGATAACATCGATCCCTATAATATAGGCTGGTGTAGACTTAAATTTGTTCCAAAAATCAAATAAGAAATATTTGAACATTGTAATAACATAAAAAATTTTATGTATTAGAAAAAAGATCTATTTATTGTTAAGTTTTTTTAATCCACACCAACATTTAAAAACTTACAGTGGAATGACTGAATTTCATTTTAAGATATTTTTTTCAATTAACAACAGATCATTTTTTGCATTCACCTATCTATATGTGAATGTGAATCTAGTAATCAGTTTTTTTCAGAAAAATATTCTGATGAATCTCATGATAAACATTGCTTGCCTGAGATAAAAGATTTTTCTTTAAGTAATGATACTTGTGATTATAATGCTTGCATTGCAGTTCCAATCAATTATTGTTTGTTTGAACTTGGGATCTGCATCATTAATGCACTTAAACATGTGTCAATCATTTATTGAAGAACTTAAGATCTCATGGTCATCAACTACCGAACAATTTTGGGGGTATTAGATAAAGTTCATATCACAGAAAAAATCTGATGGAAAAAGTCCTCTGTGTAAAGAAAGGTCTTTAAAGTAGTGTAAAAGTGGGGTTTTGACCATTTATGTTTTTTAGTGTCATGAGTTTTAAAGAAGAAAGAAAAGATGGTGGTAGGCCCAAGGGGACCGTGATGAACATTTCAAACTGCTCACCATTTTCAACTATTGTGCTAAGACTACAGTTCTTATAGAGTGGTTTTCAAATGTTTTATGCTAATGCAAGCAGTGTGCACGGTACACTGTAAAAAGTAAGGATTCTTATCGATTCTTTAAAGAACTTTTCAGTTCTTAATGTTGCTCTTCGGTTCTTCAAAGAACTTACAGGTTCTTATTGCTGCATTTCGATTCTTGAAAGAACCTTCGGGTTCTTAAATGCTTAAACTGTTTTTCCAAGAACCTTCGGGTTTTTAACTATGCTTTAAAGGTTCTATGAATAATTTACTCGATCCAAAAATTGCTAAAAGGTTCTTTAAAAAACTCACGTGTTCTTATCCTTATAATTCGGTTATTTTTTCAGCACTTGTAAGTATTTTTTAGTTATTATTTTTTCAATCTCTCTTTGCATGTGCAAGGTTCAAATGTATGTGCTAGTCAGCTGATTATAAATTTCATAGCCTATAAAAAACTCTTTGCTTTTTTGAATTTTGTTACGTAATCTAATGGGTACCTGTAAGTACCTATTAGATTAACTAACAAAATAGAATTTCAGGCCATACTTTGAACTTGTTTTGATCAATTAGATTACTATACTTTAGTATAGTAAACTAAGTGATCAAATAATATACAGTATAGTAACCTAAAAGTTCAGAGTATGGCCTGAATTTCTTGTGATCTATTTGGTTATAATCTCTTTTCTGACCTATACTATTTATTATAGTATAGGTCAGAATAAGACTGCTTTATGGGTTAGGTAACCTTATACAAATTATTAGGTAACCTAAAAAAATATGATATATGAAAAACGATCAAGCTACATTTTTATTGTTTTGAGTAAATTAGATTTTAAACACCATAGCTCACTTATTTGCTAAGTTAAATATCTGTGTAATTAGATTGGTTTTCTAGTTATATAGTCAATTATTATATAGTTAAACTGCAGCTGAATATAGCAGGGGGAGAAACCCAAAAAAAGCAAAAATGTAGCTTGATTGTTTTTCCAGTGTGGTCTTCATATATATATATATATATATATATATATATATATATATATATATATATATATATATATATATATATATATATATATATATATATATATATATATATATATATATATACATATACTCATTTGAAAAATAATTATAATACTTATTTACTGTTTGTTTATAAATGGTTTCAGCAATATCCAATAAATTTGTTTTTTTTATTCGTAGTAATTTTCATGGCTACTAATGATGTTCCAATACCATTCTTTAAAAGGACAGTTAATGACACTTGTAACTATTTGGACACAGTAGACCTAAGTGTTTTGAAGCCAAAGTTTGTTGGTTAGTATTTAATAATTATTCTACTGTATTTTTTAGATTAATTTTTGAAATGTTGAGTATTTCAAGTTTCATCTGCTCTTTTTGTCAAGTTAAAAAGTTTATTTTAAGTAAATATTTGACTCACCTTCAGATATGCCACGAAGTTGAAGCTAATTTTACTGTAGCTTGTGGGCTTGATGGTTATCCCTGTACATACAACACAATAAAAGTTTTAAGACAACACATGCGAATAAAAAACAATTAAATATATTATGCTGACAGAAACAAGACAAATGTTGATGAAAGTTTGCATTCATCTGTTAATGAAAACTTAGAATTACTCAATTGTAATTTTGACAAGGAACTAGCAAGTTCAACACTCAATCAACCATTTAACAGAGATATTAATGATTTTGTTCTTAAACTGCAAAAACATTTTGCAATGTTTGTGATTGGTTTGGGGCAAAAACATTCTATTCCAACAATTGTTCAGCTTGAAATTAGTAATGAAGTTCATGCATTAATTAATTACTTTTCTTCTAATTATGCAGATTGTCTTAAAAACTACTTGAGTAAAGCTGGTTTTACTCTTGATCCTAATCATGATCTTGTAGAAATATTAGAAAGTGAGGCTTTGTTAGACAAAGCCTTTTCCATTGTTAGTTCTGAAGCAAAAATTTTGACTTATTGTAAATCAAATTTAGGTTTTGTTGCTCCATTGCAAATTGAAATACAAGCCGGTGATGATAAACAGATAATTAATAATAGAAAAAATGATAATGGAAATAGTTCAACCAGCATTACACAAATTATTGCAGACACATCACCAACTGTTAACAGTACCGGATACTTAAATCAGGGGTTCTCAACCTTTTTTAGTCCAGCACCCCCTTTAAGATTTACCAGAAAACAGTGACCTCCCTAGCAATTATTGAATATGGTTTCCCAAAAAACATTAAAAGTACTGATTTTTAATTAAAAAAAAAATTTTTTTATTTTATTTATTTGGTTAGTGTGATGGTTGTTGTTGCTTTTTGCACACAGTTTTTCAATTCTTGGTTTTGTCTTTGATAGTGCTAGCCTCATATCATATTCAATGTTCAATACACTTTGTTGTTTTGACTTTAACATAAGCATTGTGGAATATCATATAATAAGTTGATGCAAATGGCAATAGCACTGGCATAACCATTTCAGATAACATTGGGTAACTGGCACCAATTTTTGGCCAGAATCCAACTAAGTTCTCTTTTTCGAACATCAATCTTGCAGATGTATCTTCTTGCAGCTGCATTAACTGTGTCTGTGCAGCATCTTTTTCATCTGGAATGCATGTCACAGGAGCATTTAATGGATCTTTGACTAATATTGCTATTTCATTTGATAGCTCTGGAAAATGGTTATTGAATTCAGATGCCAACTGCTTCAAATGTTCAGTTATCATTTCTATAATTTCTGAAGATAGCTTCACATTTGAAAACATTGCAACATTTTCTAACTCTACCTTTCTGTGCCAATTTTCCAATTTTCTGATAAAAGCTTTAATTGTGTCTCTAAAATCAATGATATTGGTTTCTCTGCCCTGAAGTTGAAAATTAAGATGATTCAGTTCAGAAAATATGTCAGTTAAATAACCAAGTTTCAGGTCAAAATAATCATGACTTATGACATTTATCAATTTCATTTCTATCATCTCCTCCTGCTTTTTAATTTTTTTTTGCAGTTTGTGTTTTCTCAGCCTTCACAGCATCAATCTTTCTTTGTAGAAAAGCTTTTATTTCATTTTTCAACTACAATATTCGAGTGACAGCATTTCCTTTTGACAACCAACGTACTTCTGTATGATACAAAAGATTATGGTATTCAGCATCCATATCTTTACATAATTCTTTAAAAAGTCTTGTACTAAGTGCACTAGACTTCACATAATTCACAATCTTTATTATATTATTCAGTGTTTCTAGCAGTGTATCCGGAAATGTTTTGGAAGCTAAAACTTGTCTATGAATCGTACAGTGGTTTATCAAAATTTCAGAATTTTTTTCTTTTGCAAGTCCAACAAAACCAACATGCACACCCATTATTGATGGAGCTCCATCTGAACAGATACCACAAACATATTTCCATTCTAGACCTTCTTCAAAAATAAAGAATCCACCAAAGCCATTCTTCAGCTCCAGTTGTATGTTGCTTCAGTGGCTTGCAAAATAAGAACTCTTCTTTAATATCTTCCATCCACTTGTATCTTACATATACCAACAGCTGTGCACATGACTGTACATCAGTTGATTCAACCAGTGTCATGCTAAATAAACCAGCTTGTTTGATTTCTCCAACAACACATTCTTTTACATCTGTTGCCATTTCAATAATTCTTCTATGAACTGTGTCATTAAACAAGGACACCTGATTAAGTTTTTTTTGCTGCAGAATCACCTATCACTTGCTTGACTAAGATTTTTGCAGCTGGCAAAAGTAGCTATTTCCCAATGTTATGGGGCTTCATTTTTTTGGCAACTAGATAAGACACAGAGTAAGTTGCTTCAACAGCAGCTTTTAATTCTTGCTTGAATGTTCCACTAGAATCAAGGCGCTGTCGTTTTAGGTCATTTCGCTTTCTTTCAAAAAATAACACATCTTTACCAGCATGTTCTGTATGTCTTGTCAGAAGATGTTTTTTTAATTTCGATGGTTTCATTGATTCTGCAGCCAAAACTTTCAGCCAAACATTCAGTGATATTTGAGAATGAGAAAATAACTTTCATTAACACTCACTACAAATTAATTTAAATTAGTATTCTTTTTTTTACTGATTTAATTTGAATAAATATTCTTATATTATTTTGTTGACTCAACTTTTACTAAAATTAAATCATTTTTTTGAAATTGTAATTAGCTTTACTAATTACATATTCTATACAAAGATTCTTTGTTTATATTATTTAAAAGCCAAAGTTTACAGTTGTTTCACAAATTAAACAGTTTTATTTTAAAAATCTTGTATAATTATTTGTCTTTTTTGAACATAATCATTTGTGTATTTGTATTTATTTTATTGTACTTGTTAACAGTTAAACAAAAGTTCAACCTTTCTACCAATGATTCAATCAGATTAGTTGTTGAAGAAGATGGAACAGAGATTGAATGTTCATTTGAAATGATGCAAGCAATGGGGAGTAACTTAATTTACACTCTTCTGGTGAATGGTGAGAAATGGTCTAAGCAACTCCCACAGGTAGAGACTTTGAAATTGAAGTATTAAATAGATGAGTATGTTGAGTAAAAATATTTACAATATAATTCTAATGTGTAATAGCTTATGTAATTTTATTTGTAGCCATGTACTCCTGTTTCACTTCAAGAAAAATTTAATCAAAATATACCTCAACAAAATCTTCATTCTCGCAACATTTCTCTTTCTACAGTTGATGTTATTAGCATTGGGTGTGCCTAACCTGACAAAGTCAATCCTTTTATTAGTATGGAGTCATTTAAACAATACCTTTTAAAACATCCAGTAAGGCTTTATTATATATTTGTAATAAAATATTCCATTCATAATAATGTTTGAATTTACAGAGTAGCTAACCCAAGATATCTAAATATCTCAGGTGTGGAGTTAGCTTGATATTTCTAATTTAAACTTTTTTTAAAAAGTATTTTAATTTCATGAATCTAATAATAAATTTGTAAATAGATCAGCGTTGTAAATTTATTTTTTAGGTCACAACAGATTATGTCAAATCAATTTTGTCAACAGGAGTTTTTACTGTTTTGGCTCGTCAGGCAATTACCCGGCTGGTTGTCCATAAAATGATTAATGTTTTTGGAAATTACCCTACATGCAGGCATAAACAAGATGTTGCTAATCTGCTGGGAGAACTATTTGGTATGGAGGCAACCGTTTTCTTTGATGCATCCACATATTCAGGATTTTTGCAGCGGGGTACAGAAAATGCTAGAAGAGATTGGGATAGTAAGTATACTTGTTAAATATTTCAGTTATAAAATTAACATAATAAATGCTTCTGTTTATTTTATTTAGTCAATAAATTTTCAGGTGAGCGTAAGGTTTATAATTGGAAAAAGAGAAATCTTAACTGTGACAAAGCTACACATATGAAATACAAAAAGACAGAGCTAAAGTTATTAGGTAAAAACTATACATTTTATGTTTTTTGCTTCATTTATTCTTTTATGTTCTAAAAATTGTTATCATGAATAAGTTCTTTTAATTTAACACAGTTTAATTATTCTGTTTAATTATTTAGCTTTTGATAAAAATAATGAACCTTGTGCATCTTCCCAAACATCTGCTTCATCAGATTATTCTAATGAATCTTAAAATTAACTGATTGTGTTGTTTGCAAAGGTAATTATTTTTATTGTGACAGAATATAGTTTATGATTTCTGTTTGAGATTTTTTTTGTTAATATTTAAAATAATTTTACTTTGGTGTTAAGTAGGCCTTGCCCCAGTTGTTTTTTTCTAAGCTCCAGTCTGTTACTATCAGAACAGCTGTGGTTTATACAAGTTTTATACATTTTCCATTGCACAATCAAGATTAAGAATATAATATGCAATAAAATGTTGGCTTTTTTAAATTTATTCTTATAGGTAAATTTAATGATAATAGTGGAGATGTAGAAAAGCTTGTGTTTTTATCAAATACTCGAACACATGAAGTTAAGGAGTGTTTAGAAAAAACATTTTGCATCAGACAATTTTGGATCAAGAATGAATCACCCACCTTGTCTACGATATTAAAAATGTATCCAAAATTTCAGACAATGCCTGAACTAGTGAGTTTTTTTTAAGTTACCTTTTTTTATATTTTAAAACTCATGTTCCAAATTTTTGAAAAATCATTTAACTTACTTTAAATCACTAACTACAAAAAATAAAAATACTTTTCATATAATTTTAAAAAAAATGTTTTTAATGTTTTTATAGTAATGAATGGAATTTTTTGATTGCTTTTATGAAATTGACATTTCATAAACCATGTAAGTAACAAAATAATGTGCAATATTTGTATTTTTATTACAGTTAGATATTGAGCTTCAAATGATGTTTTCTGACTGCACTACAGATTTTTTATCAGTGTTTCGGACAGAAATATTAGTCCCAGCATTGGAACTAAGTGGAAATAAATCAATAGAACTGATAGCAGCGGATGCCAAAAGAGGCGATAATGGTGTGTTTCCTTCAGTGTTTATTCTTATTTAGATATATTTTTGAATTTTTTCTCCAAAAAGAATAAGCTCTTAAAAAATGTGTGCATAATGTTTAATGGATAGGGTCAAAGTAATTGTGCAAATCAAGGTAGAAAAAAACCTGTGGCTTGTATGTGTTATGCATATTTGAATTGTCCTATGGATGGGTGGGTGGTATGCTAATGTGGAAAAAAATATCGGATATAACGATATAATAAGAGAAATGAACTGGGAGAAGTGTTTAAACCCTGTGTTCTTATTTAAATATTAAACGAAGATATAGTATAATATTCCAACTTGATTGTATTTATTTTAACTGAAACTAAAAATCAGAACCAAAACATGACTGTTCTAATTATTCAATTTTAAAGGTTGGCATGCATATCATGCTTGCAAAATTGTTTCACTGCTGCTGAGAACAACTGTGAAACAGAAGAGGATTTCAGGAATGGAGTCTTTCAACCATTTAATGAGGATTGTTGAGGTTATTTTCTATAATTTTCCTGATTCAATAAGAACTTTAATTTGTATTTGTAATGAGATAAAAAAAACTAATCATAGCTTTTATGTAATAATTTGTACACAACTTTTAGTTTTTGAGTTTCTTAGATAAAGATAAACAATTATCAAGCTAAGGCATAATTTCCAGTTACAAAACTTTAGATGTACTGTTTCTATGTCTTAAATGCTTATTTTAGTGTTAAATAAAGGTCATCGAAATAAAATAAAATAATTGAAAGTAAGAATAAAGAAAGATATTTTTTATTAAAAATACATTTATGAGTTACAAACTGTCAATATAATGAAAAAAAAAAGCCATACAAATATACATCCAGAAATTGTAATAATAAATGTTCATGTTAAAACCCATGTTAGTATTCATGTTTAATAAAGTATTATTCTATACAATGACTATGTGGTTTTACCTTGTACTGCAGCACAAAATAAAAATATCAAATAGTCATTATAGCAAATAACATTTAATTTAACCCACCTTGTTTATTTTTTATATTTCAGCCTGGAAGTTCCATGACAGAAGCTGCAGAAAACTGCTGTAAACCATATCCATTGCTTCTCATACAAGGTAATATTAGCGACAAAGTTCTATTGGTAAAAATTGCTGCGGAGAAGTCCTTAACTACAGCTGGGTCATCAGTTGAAGAGGGTATTGAACGATTGTTTAAACTTTTTTGGTGTTTCAACTTGAAGTATACAGAAGAATGTGCGACTTTTTTTTAATTTTTGCAGTTAGTTTACAACGTTGGAGAAAAACAGCCACTTCCAGCATCAGTTTATCAGCTTCATGCAATGTTGAAGGCAGTTAAGAAATAGACACTTAATAATGCAAAAAAGACAAGACAATATTTGCTTATATATTATTTAGTCTTTATATTATTTGTAGTAAGTAAAATTTAGTATATAAAGCTAAACCTGAACTTAAATACAAGTATTTCTGAAAATTTTAAAAATCTTGCTTTTTTTTTTCAAAAAATTATAAGCGTCATCATAAATACAAGTTTGGCTAAACTTTTTTTTTTGCTGATACTAACATTAGCCATTAAGAAGAACTTAATATGTGAAATTCATTTACTTACAAAATAATCATCGCATTTGAATATATATAATCAAATAAATATTCTAAAAGCTTCATTATTACAGTTAACATTAGAAAATAAAATAATTTCTTGCTAACATTATTAAAAATTAAATGCAAAAAAGATAAAATTACATTTTCTCACGTTTCAATTTGCCTATTATTACGCTAAAGTAAAATTACCTTTAGCGTAATAATAGGCAAATTGAAACGTGAGAAAATGTAACTACTATTTTTAACGGTCTTGTCTGCAAACTTTGCATAGTGTTCCGTAGAAATAACTTAACGGACTGACTCTGTTACATATTGACTCCGTAAGTTTTACGGACAATTCACTCAGCTAAAAAACAAGGGACTACTCTGTTGAAAATTCCGTTATTTTTAACGGACTCGTTTTTAGAGTGTACTATATATTTACAGTATTAAAAATATTTCTAATATTGAACAGAACGTTTCGAAATTTTAATGTTTTCCATTTGAAAATTGCTTTTTTTCGGATAGATTTGGTTTTTTAAAATGGTTTTCTATTCTATTTCTTTCAAATTACGTCCGCAAAAATTGCTGTAACAATAGTTAACTCAACTTAAAGCTAACTGTAAGCTGTTTAAAATTAAAACATTTTGCAGTTCGTGCAGTTACATTATTTTTCGGTTTCATAAATTTTCAGGTATTTTATTTTGCTTAAATTATCATAGTGCTTTCAGCATATGTCATCATAATGAGGTTTCGGTTTCGTAAGCGACTTTATTGTTGTGTATAAATAGCATTCTCTTTAATTTTTTATGAATCTTTAGGGTTCAATAACAATGCCGAAAAAAATGTTTCGAAGATCCAAAGGTCGATAAAAAAAAAGTTACTTCCACTGACCTTACGTTCTTACAGATAAAAATGAAAAGTGCCGCACAAAATCCACAGTCAAGAAAACTCAAATTCTTGAGTAACAATTTTAGTGTACTGAACTTTAAGTGTCTATGACAAAATGTTAGAATATTGGACTGGAGTTTAAGTTTAGTTACATTATCTAACATTTGTTTTATCTAACACTTGAATAGGTCATAAAATGCTGTCAGATTTTTAGTTTAGGTTTTGTGAAAAGAACATCAGGTCAAAGAGTTATAATAAGTCTGGATTATTTTTTTTTATTAAAGCTTAAGCTAAAACGCTGTACATGTAGAAGGAAGTTTTTTTATGCAATTACGTTGTCGGCTCGTTGGGTTGATTTAAGATTCCATTATGCAGTTACTTCATGTCTTGTTTTTTCTTCCGTGTAGTAAGTCATTAAATTTCGGTTGGGTTGGTTTTAAAAGTTTATCTTCTTAAATTATAAAAATTGGTCTTTTTTTTTTTTACTTCAGCATTCAGTTTGAAATGTGTTCTTGAAAGTTATAATATCAAGACAGTTGGATACTGTCCTGATGATATAAATTACAGATGTGGAACATTGACTGTAACAGCACAGAAGTACGGTAGATCAACTGAGGTAGTTGTACGAAGTTGCACTTCCCTTGATGAATGCAGCAATGCATGCGCAGCAACCATTTATGAAGTGCGTAGGCTGGACCCTTTGATAACTGTTACTTCTTGCAAGGTAAGAGTATTTAAACATATAGCATATTAAGTATTATAGATTTTATCTTCTTTGATCGAGGAAGTGGCGGGTTCTCTAACAGTGCAGTTGTAGAAATAAAAAAAGCTCATAAAATTATGATAATAAAATATAACACATAAAAAATATAACTCATATAAAATATAACACATAAATTTATATCACTAAGATGAGCGTAATTTTTTTTTTTTTTTAAATACCCCTGATTAATTGTGCCACTTTAAATTTACATCTTCCAAAGTAGAAAAAAAAACCTTTGTTAGATTTTAAAGAATCAGATAATGGTCATTAAAATAAAGATTCAAAGAAAAAAAAATTTTTTTGACCAGTATCAGGGACCAGTTGGTTGATCATTTACAAGTGCTTTCGTCATTTTTAGGCGGAGTGTTTTGATGGAGATTTAAGCAACCACGCAGGGTCACTGAAGAAAAGTTGGGAAACAATACTTTTTGCAATATGCACAGTTTATTTATTTTATAGAACAGCATTTTAGCATTTCTTAAGTTTTATCTTAAAATTAACACAATTTAATTTGCACTATTTTTAAGTAAACACTAAGTTGACTCTTAAACTCTAGCATATTCGAAACAATTCAAGAAATATTCAGAAATAATTTTTAGGTAAAGTTTTTTAATAACTAATGTTACATCTATTGACTTCTTTTTTTCTTGTTTGCAATTTTTATTAAATTTTTAAGTTCTGTAATGTTACTTGTAAAATTTATAATTTAATGATGTTAATGATTGTAAACGTTTTTGGTGTTGTTTTTAAACCCTTTTTTTGATGTTTTTAATTGAACCCGTCATTTCGAAAAGGGCACAAGTCACATTTTTTTTGAATTTCACTTTTTTGAGCCATTTTATTTATTGAAGTGTTTTACATATTTCATTTGAAAAAGGAGCATTGCCATATACCACAAGTCAACTTTTAAGGCAAATGAAAATTAGAGTCTGTTTGAAAATGGCACCAGTCCTGGACTTATGCCGCTTTCACGTGAAACGAAGCGCAACTATCAAATGTAACATCACTTTATCAGTTACAAAAATGGAGAATCGCGAGCTTGCCGAAAAAGCTTATAAATCTAGAAAAAGAGTGTCTGGTATAACAAACAGTGAAAAATATAAACATACTAAAATAAAAAAAGCTAAAGTTGCTGGAGAAGCTCATAAAAACCACAAAGGGAATGATGTGCCACCAAGAGATACAGGAGCTTCTTGCAGGTTAGTTTTTCTATCTTGTTATTTTGTTTATTGGCTCATGATTTTTTACCACCAATAATTAGCAGTTAATGTTTACCTTAAGGTAATAGTATAGTTCTTATATTATTACCTCAAGATAATGTTTATTGTTTTCTTTGTTTATAGATGCAATTCAAAATGTATGGAGCTTATATCTGAAGATGCTATGAAAAGTACTATACAGTTTGTTAACAAATTTGATAGCAAAAACGCCCTAGACACATATTTGCAGTCATTAATTGAAAAAAAGGATATACAGAGAAAACGTCCTAGATCTGAAGAACCTAAGAAAAAAGAATTTACCTTTATTTATCACATTAAGATAAATGGTGTTAGAAAAAAAGTGTGCAAGAAAGCTTTTTGCAGTATGCATGGAATTTCAATGAAACAAGTTAGACGTTTATGTGTTTTCTTAAAAAGAAATGAGCAGCCCATAGATCACAGAGGTAAATCTGAGGGATCAAGAAGCAACGCATTGCCTGGTGATACATTAATTAAAATACAAGAGCATATTGAGTCATTTCCTGTTAAACATATGCACTACTATAATAAAGATGCATCATCTTATTATTTAGATGAAAAACTCAATGTGAAAATTATGCAAACATTATATGAACAAAAATATCCAGATTATCCTGTTAAATATAAATTTTACTTAAAATACTTCCAGGAAAATTTTAGCTTATCATTTGGTAGAAAGCAAATTGATGTCTGTGGACTGTGTGAAGAGTTAAAGATTAAACTAAAAAATCCACACATTAATGAAAATGCAAAAAGAGTCTATCAAGCAGATATTGAGATCCATAAAAGACAAGCAAATAAGTTTTACAAGAAAATACAGGAAGTAGAAACTAAGTGCAAGAATGATCCGAATGTGTATGGGATTGCATTTGATTTTATGCAAAATTTGCCACTTCCACATATCCCTGTCCAGGAGATTTTTTATCTACGTCAATTATGGCTATATGAGTTTTGCATATATGATCTTAAAACAGGAAAATCAGTATTTTATTCTTATTGTGAAGGAGTTGCTAACAAAGGTCCCAATGAAGTATGTACTTTTGTACTGGATTATATTAAAAAATATATTGGCAATGATGCCAAAGAACTGCACCTATTTTCAGATGGTTGTGCTGGCCAAAATCGGAATCATGCCATGGTCCGGGTTCTTTTATCACTGGTAGCTGAACTAGGTAGCAATATAAATGAGATCCAATATTACATACCCAAACGAGGTCACTCATTCCTGCCAAATGATAGAATGTTTGGGACAGCGAAAAGACATATTCGAAAAAATGACAGGATTTACACACCAACTGAGTATGAAAATCTTATAGCTGGGGCTAACGGAAACTTTGAAATAAGAAGGCCTAAAACTGAAGATATTATTGACATAAAAAAATGGTGGCCGAACCATTATAAGAAACTAGTGCTATCTGTGGATTCCTATGGCAAAGGAATACCCAAGGACAAAAAAGTAACTTTTGGTATTTCTAAAGTGTCACATTTTACCTTCTCTAAAACCACACCTGGTCTAGTGACAACACGTGAATCCATAGATTGCTTAGTCAGTCATGATTTCCAGCTCTTACAAAGGATGGGTACCAAGCCATCCTTACCATCAAGTAATACTCCTGCATATGCTGGGAAAGTGCCAATCAATGAAAAAAAAATATCAGATTTGAAAAAAATAGAAAAATATATTCCATATTCAATAGTAGAGTATCAAAACTTCTATACAGAAGTTTTTGCATGGCCAACAACTTTAACAAACAATGAATATCAAGAAATAAAAGATGATTAACTAAAGATTTTTCTGAAAATCTTTGGATTTGTATGTAAAAAAAAGAATTCATTTTGAAAAAGGCATTAGTCCAGAAGTTTAACTTAAGAAAATCTGTATGATTTATATATTTTTTTTGATAAATAAAGTTCACAAAAATTCTATATGTTTTTTATTTATCTACTCCTATATTTAGTTTTATAAGCACCGTAGACTTTTTTGATAAGAAACATATTTTTTTTGATCCTGAAAAGTTTTAACAAACGGACTTGTATCCTTTTCGAAATGACGAGTTCAATTCCTGTGGTGCCCATTGGAATTTTAATGGTGAAATATCCTTTAATTATATTTAGTAAGTCAGCTTTTATTCACATTTTTGTTTTAGTTTTCTGAATTATTTGATTGCATATATTTTGCGAGTTTTTGTCATTTTGTAAACTCTGATATCAGTGCTAAAGCAAGACATTTTAGTGTCATTGTTTAATAACTTTTTTCGGTCAATTTTTTTTAAAAAAGATTTTTATTGAGTTTTCAAATCATAACGAACAAATTTATATTAATACACTGTGGTGTGTCATAACAAAGTCCAATGCTTTAAGAAAGTCCTAATTTAAGAAATGACAAATTTTGTATATATAAAAGAAACATTTGTGGAAAATAACTTTGTTGTTTTAACTAGATATCTAGTTAGATAAAATAACAAAATTTTTTTCTCTCAATGTTTATTTTATGTATTCAAAATTTGTCATTTCTTAAAGCATAGTTAGGTCACAGCACGGTACTAACTATCAAAAAATCTCATTTTCTTGGAGTTTCGGCACATTTTTTTGTGCATTCTGACCACTGTGCGTGTCAACCTCTTTTTACTTCTTCTTTTACTTTTTTTTTGCTTTTAGTAATAGGAATTTAAAAAAAAAAATGTTAAAACGTTTTTTACTTGATTCAAGTATTTTTAGAACTTTTGTTGCTTCTCTTTTTTTAATACGATTTTTTGAACCTCCTACTCTTAGAATTATTTTTCTGATAATAAGATTTTAGGATACTTTGCAATCTCTTTTAAAGGTAGACGGATGGGTTGACAAGCACGTTTTAAATTGATCAATTCAAGATGAATTGGTTCACACCACGGTATTTTTGTCGTTGAACTTTTAGGTTTTGTAAATTTAATGTGTTGTTGGTCCACCATCTTTCTTCAGTGCAGCTGCATCCTCCAGAGAATTTCGCTATTTTTAGTGTTTTTTTTTTAAAGCTTTAAGCAAAACTTGAAGGGTGAGAAGAACTTGCCTTGTTATTTTGTATATAAACTAAATCTTAGTATTAAAAAAAAAAATTTTAAGTTTAACGATTAGATTTTATTGTGTGGTTAAAATTTTCAGTTAAGACAAAAAATAGACACAAAAAAAGACAAGCTGCTTATTAAGTTATTTGTATTCGCACGATTAAAAATTTCGAGTTTCTTTTTAAAGCCCTTTAAACTTGTTTATAATAGAAACAACCCCCAAATTAAGTTTTGTAGATTACTAAATGTGAAATTTCATAAGAAAATGTTTGAAAAGCATGTTATACATCCGGATATTCCGGATTTTCTTCACAAAATTTTTGATGAAAAGTAGAAATTATCTACGCAACGACGTTTGATTTTTCGTCATTTAACAAATAAAATACAAATTCCTTATTCAGTCTTTTAAAGTAAATCAGATATTTTGAAGTTTGTTAATTATCTTTTGAGCTTTTATAGTTTTCTATTATTGCATACGAAGCAATAGAGCTGGATGCAGTTTCTTGTTTATGCTATTGTTAGCATCTTTTAACTTGTTCAAAATAAAATTAAAAGCAATGTTAGCACAATACACAACCAAGTATCTTGACGATAGAATATGTCCACTATTTATTTTATGGGAACTAGGGCTGTAATAATCATTGATATTATTATTATTTCTTAATGGCATAAACCTTTAGTATTATCTTGAAATGGTTAAATATCAATTAATGGATAATAATCAATTAAATTAGTCAAAGAAAATAATGGATAAAAATCAATTAACTGGATGAAATTGCTCAAGCAGTCAAGGAAGGCTGCTCCAACTTGTTTTGCAATCCCCTTGTGTTGCAATCTATTGTTAGGGATGTTAATTTCGAACTTCATCTTTTATATGTTTTTTTCATTTTTTGTTCTTAGTGGGTGATTGTTTAAACAACTCTTATCAATTTTCATACTTTTTTTGATGATACAGTCTGAATGAATCATTTTTTAGAAGAAATATATATATTTTTTTGTAAGTCTTCATCCGTTTCCTATAGCTCGAACGAGTAACTGTCAGAAATTTTACTTTCAAATTACATCGTAAATTTTTCGAGAAAAAAGTTACTATAAATGAAAGTCTATCAAACTCTGTTAGGCGGACAAATGTAGCAGAAAGAGACTTTTTGTCGAGTCCAAAAACCAAATAATATTTTTTTAGTGTTGTGTTTGTGATTTCTTTTTTTGTGGCTCATCTGATAGTATAAGATAGTATTATAGATAGTATATAGATAGTATTAAGTCAGTGACATTTAAACACCTGACACACAATACTCTTTCCCTAATTTAGTTAACAACTATTCTTAATCTGTTGGAAATCTGAAAAAGGTCCGTGAGCTTAATTTATGCATATTTATATGAAGACCACACTGGAAAAACGATCAAGCTACATTTTAATTGTTTTGAGTAAATTAGATTTTAAACTTCAAAACACCATAGCTCACACCATAGCTCACTTATTTGCTAAGTTAATTTTTATAAAGATAATTTAAAGACAAATATTTTTTGAGAAAAAAATTAATATTTAATATTGAAGTTTTCATTTATCATTTTTTACTACCATTTTACTGTTTCAACATGATCTTCGTTTATAACGAAAAAAATGTTTTTGATACGCAAAATTTATTTTCAATGGAAAATTTGGGTTAATAATTTAGTTTTACTACCAACAAGTAATCTATAACTAAAAAAAGCACTACTTATTTTGACAATTAAAATGAATTTAAATGAAAGAAAAAAAAATCTTGTTAGGAAAGCTTATGATAAATGATCATAGCAGATTCATAAATGATCAAAGCAGATCCATAAATAGACGGTGTTGTGTAAAACGAAACACATTTTTTGCATTTCGTTAACAATAGAAATCAGAGAATCTGACGATGTTTGCGTGAAATCTTGGAAAAGTGTGAAACGTTTAAAAGATTATTTTAACAAAAATAGACGCATATTGTTTTGGTTTTAATTTACAAATTCAATATCGGGATTAAAATAGTCCATTTACTACCCATCATTTAGTCTATTACTGTAAAATGTTGAACTCCTGAAAAGCAATAGGTATCAATAACTCAAAAATAAAAAAAAAGCGGTCTAGTTATGCATAACACCGTCTAAATAGATGTCAATTAAATTAAGTAATGAAATTGTATATAAACAACTTCTAAAATTTATTGTGCTTGCAGTCGACTCGAAACTTTTTTTAAAAGCAAAAAGTCTTCTTTAAAATAGTTAACAAAGAATTTAAAAAAAAAGGTTTTAAGGATGGAATTTAATTAAAAAATTTGGTTTTAAATAAACAGACTGTCAGTACACGTAAACAAAACTAAATGCATCATTTTTCCTTAAACCTAACAAAGATGATGATTGGCAACACTCATGATAACACTACTAATAAAATTATCCATGAGATTTTTCGGAGTTTTTGATAATATTTTAACACTGGCTGTGTTTTAAATAACAATAAAGGTTTTTTTTTTTAAATTCTCCGTAGACATTTAATGATCTATTTTTTTTGGAAATCCTCAGTTTTAACTCTGTATAGGAATTCTAGAAAACAATTTTGTTGCTCCAAAACGCAATTTTTTGCTCTAAAATGCACTATATCTGTTATCTATAATGTTATCTATATATGTTATCTATATCAGACACTAGATAATCGGTATCGTATAAGTCGATACCGAGAAGAATGGTCTCGTATCGCGTGGTATCACTTATATACTAATGTCGATACTATCAGTATCGGTTCGATACAACTCGATACCGAGAAGGAATGTCTCGTATCGTGTGGTATCGCTTATGTTTCAATGTCGATACTATTAGTATCGCTTCGATACCAAACGATACCGATAATAAAAAGAATTGTATAGTATCGCATTGTCTCGAATCGAGACTCTCAATAAAACAAAAAAACAAAAAATTAAAATGTGACTTATTGAATTTTATATAAACAAAATACAAGTACAATTGCTTTTTAGAGATTTAGTTATTGTTTTTTAATAATCTATAATATTTTGGCTATCGTCCATTCGTTGTTTTTTCCTTTGCCGTACTTTCGTTGGTATTTTAGGATTTTCTTCTATTAATATTGGCAAAGATAAGTCTGATTCATGTCCTATATCACTTTCATTTTCTTGCTCGATGGGCCATTTTTTAATGTAATTTTCAAGAGCGGAATAGTTCTGCATTATAAATACAAGCTTGTCTGCCTTGTCACTATCGAGATTGTATCTACGATCAGTGATGACAAGGCCAGAAGCAGAAAATGCTCTTTCAGATGATGCAGAGGTTGGTGGAGTTGCTAACCAAGGTCTTGCAACACCCGAAAGGATAAGAAGTTCCGCTGCATGCTTCTTCCACCATGCTAAGGTGTCAGTTTTTCCTGCATTTTTGGATCTTATTGTTTTTTGGCATTTTTCCATTTCAATTTTAATAGGAGGGTTTTCGTGTATATGATATGAATTAGTATCTTTCTTATACTTTGCTAAAATAATATTGTTCTCATTTTCCTCCCAACCTTGTGCATTATTAGCAACGGAATCGTTACTACCGTTGTTATTACTAGAGCTTGAGACACACAATGAAGAATTCTCAAAGTATTCTTTGGTTGTGAGATGGTTTTCAACTAGTTTTTGATTATTTTCATCGTCAACATCAAGAAGATGTCCACGAAAAAATGGATGAAGGTAATGTCCTAGTGCAAATGCGGGTAATTTACGGCCTTTGTCTGGGAATCTCTTATTTAGTTCTGATAATAAGTCCTCCAAGAAATTTTCTGCTAATTTGTTGTTTCCATGAGTAACATAATTATTTTTTTCTTTCTCGATGAAGTTGATGAGTGCTGTTACTTTCTACAGTGACATGTCAATTCTCTGTGTCAGAAGATTAAAAAAACTGATAATTCTTTAACAGATTTAAGCACTGGAACAATAGCGTCAAAAAGTAGGAACTGTTCATCTGTAGGTACGGTTTTCTTCCAATCATCACTTTCTGTATCGCGTAAATATATGAGTGGAACCTTCAGTCGAAGCATGACGTGCAGCATATCGTAATGGCTGTTCCATCTCGTGGTGACTGTGGAGGGTATTTTGAGATAACTCACATCTAACCTAGAGCAAGCATATTCCAACGAAGCACTGAAGGCTGTCGATTTATGAAGCCTGGTAGTAAGTGAGCTGGCTTTAAGAAAAGCATCTTTCAGTTCCTGGGTACCCTCAACTGTTCTTTGAAGTGCAGTGTTGAGTTTGTGATCACTGCATGTAGCAGAACCTTCTTCTTTAGTTATTAAAGACACACTGTTGTTTAGAGCACATGCCATATTTGATGCCTGATCAATAACACACAGTTTATTGGGTATTTTTTTAATGATTCAGGGTATGAGAGTGTGTTATCAAGTACTTTTGTAAATGTAAATTTCTTTAGGGCAAAGTCTGGCGAGATATGATGTAATGTCACGGACATGTATGAACCATTTGCCCTTGATGTCAAGTGGTCGGTGGTTATGGCAACCTGATTAAGATCTATGAGCTCTTTTTCCATAACTTCATGCATTACTACCTTTAGTGTATGGTAAAGCTGAGGGAGTTTATTTTTTGAGAAAGTTGTTGAATGTTTTATTATGGCATTTGGTAATATTTTGTTCATAAACCTCTTAAAATTTTCAGAATCAGCAAAACTGAACAGCAAGCACTCAGTAGCAATCAAAATAATGATGTTATGATCAACTACTAATTGAAAAATATAGGCAAGCACTACTTACTAAGTATTTTTTATACTTTTGAGATAAAGTATAAAAAATACTTAGTAAGTAGTGCTTACCTATACTTTTCTTGAAATAATCCCATATTAAAGATGTTGTAAAAGGCATAACGAGTGAAGATTAGCTTTCTTTAACATTAAAACTAAAGTTTAGTTGTTGAATGTTGAACACAGAACAAAGCGAGAATTACGATACCACGAGAGATTTAATTAAAGTAACGATACCAGAAGAGAAATTAAAGTATGAATGCGATATCACACAATTAGTTAAATCAAAATAACTGTAGTGATTGTTACGAAAGCAATTCCTTTTGAACAATCATTTCTAATAAGCGTTTAGAATAATCATTAACGATTGCATCACAAGCAATTCCCTTTGGAGAATTATATGAAAAACTCTAACTAATGATAGTTACAAAACTAATTCCCTTTGAACAACCATTTCTAATACTCGTTTAGAATAATCATTAACCATTGCATCACAAGCAATTTTCTTTGGAGAATTATATGAAAAACACTCTTTAATGATTGCAAAACTATTCCCTTGGAGATTATATCTGCACAGAAAATTTTCGCTTGAATGGAATAAAAATTCGATAGAGTTGGAATAACGACATGGAAAATTACACATTGCAGGGACTGATCCAGGTCATTGTTCTAGGGGTTAGTCGGACCAAAAAAAATAAGGTTTGCGTTTTTTCAAAATTAAACAACTGTTTCATTTTATATTAAAAATGATTTAAAAAAGGTTATAAGATAGTAATAATAAATATATTGAATTGTTATATAAATTTTTTTTATTTTTTCTTATTTTTTTAATTTTATCAATAATATTTTGAAGTTTGACGTTTCTTTGGTAGAGGAAGGGGTAGTTACCCCGAATACCACCCCCCTCCCTTACCTATTTGTCCGCCCTTACACACTGTTTAACATAATCTAATAATTTGTAAAAATTTAATGTAGAAATAAATGTTGAAAAAATCTTTTCTTTCCTTTTAATCACGGTAGAAAAAATTGTAATAAGGATAACAGATGAGAAATTAAAATACAGAAGTGGTACCACACAATTATTTAAATTAAAACAAAGATACCAGATGAGAAATTAAATGATAAACATGATGTCATACAACCAGCTTAGAGAACTTTTTTTTATAATTAATGAGCCATATATATATATATATCATTAATTATACGAATTTACTATTTCAAATTACAAATCGTTTATAAAAATAACATGGAAGTTCTCATGATGACCCGAGTTGCAATACCAAATGATACTATCGGTACCAAACAATACCAACATAACCGATAACTTTTGATACTAGTATCGATATCGATACTGTAAGGTATCGCACCGAGACCAAACGATACCAACATAAACGATACTTTCGATGCCAGTATCGCGTGATCTCGATATGGATACTGTATGGTATCGCAGCGCTACCAAACGATACCAACATAACCGATACTTTCGATATCAGTATCGCGTGATCTCGAAGTCGATACTGTAAAGTATCGGATCGAGACCAAACGATACCAAACGGTACCAACATTAATGATACTTTTGATACCAGTATCGCGTGATTTCGATACCGATACTGTATGGTATCGCACCGATACCAGACGAGAAATCGAGACTCGAGACCGATTATCTAGTGTCTAATCTATATATGTCATTATATATGTTAATATGTATATTATCTATTGTAAATTGTAACATTCTTTTTATTTTTGCTATTCTGAATTTTAAAACGACTATAAAAAATTTACCATAAATGGAGTATCGTTGACAAAACAAATACATAATTTTTTTTTATTTAGCTACCATTGCATTTGTTTTATGAATATCGACCAAACAAACAAACTAGAGTTGCACTATATGCTTCTTCTCCTTAATATGTGAACAAATATTTTATTGCAAAAATGTTTTTATTTCAGAAAAAAAAAGAGGACTTTA
>NW_028324304.1:9131240-9253740 GCF_058129835.1 Hydra viridissima | reverse complement strand
AATATATAGATATTAGGGTGATCCAAAAATGACCAAAAAAATTTTTTTTTGTTACTTTTTGTTATTCCTAAGATCTAAATGTGTTCATTTATGAAAGAAAACATTGTACCAAAAAAATCAGCCAAATCGGTTAATATTTAGAGGTCGCGCTGAGGCGATCTTTATACCCCTCTAAAATTGGAATTTTCAAAAGTTCAGTAAAATATTGACCTTCGTTTTCTGTGTACATTTCGGTTATTGACCGTTCGATTTTAATAAAATAAAAATGAAAATAAAGCTCTTATTACGCATAATAATTTTTGTTAAACAACATTTCCTTTTTAAATGCATATTAAAGCGGCAAAATAAATTGCAAACTAAGCCAAATTTCATTATATTTTATTATATTGGTTTATTATATGGTTTAGTTCAGTTCGAGACTTTATCGAGAGTGTTGTGATTCCTGAAATAAAATTACAATAGTTTATCTATTTTGCTTGACTAATAATATTAATTACAATATTTTAAGAAAGTGATATAATTGCGAGGTTCAACGAAACTAATTTTGTTTGGAAATATAGGTGACAACAAAATATATTTTCATTCATACACTGTATTAAAGAAAATTTAAAATGGCTTCAGTCGCAAAGTCAACGCGCAGTTCTACAGCAAAATGGTTAATTGGTCAACCAATATCAATGCTTTCCCATCTTAAGGTTCCAACGATTTTGGAAGTACTAAAATGTTTTTTCTTCCACCATGAGGTGAAAGGATTGAGTATACATGAAAGTTCAGTAACAGTTATCAAATCAACTTGTGAAATTTGGGAAAAAGCTAAAATTCCTACAATTCGAAAAGATAATGCAGTTACAAGGCTTGAAAAATTTCATAAAGAATATACGGATCTATTAAAAGACAGAAATAAGAAATCAGCTGGTGCTAGAAGCAAAGTAACAGACTTTGAAAAGAGAATTATGAAACTTTTTGATATTGCGCCAACTAATGTTTTTGATTTAATAAAAATTGCTGAAGATCGCGATTTCCTCATAGATCAACGAGATGATAGAAACATGGTCTTGGGTTCCATTGATAAAGATGATGCAGAGAAAGAAGAAAATAAAGTTTGCAGAGAGATAAGTTTGGATAAACGTTTGCAAAAAGAAGCGTTAAGGAAACAACGCTCTGAAGAAGTAGTTGTTCTTGAGAATTCAACTTTCCCTTCAAGTTCTGCTAGTAGCGATCATGATGATATCGTAGTTTTGAAAGGAAAAAAAGATGTTGCAGAAAGCTCCGGTCTGAAAAGGAAGCTTTCTATAAAAAAAATTATTACCCCTGAAGTTGTCGCTTCCTTAGATAGAGGAAAAGTAAGCAATCGTGTGGCAATTTAAACTATAGCAGCTACAATGCAAAGTTTAGGAGCTCCCATTGAAGAGTTCTCTATATCTGTTACTACTTTTCATAGGGCAAGAACTGATTATCGTGAAACTCATTACAATGAAACGAAAGAAAATTTCAAACCGGATGTACCTCTCGTAGTTCATTGGGATGGAAAAATGATGGCAGACATCGATGGAAGTGGAATTTTTGAGCGTTTGTCAGTTTTAGTAACAGGGCGTGGTGTTGAAAAACTTCTGGGAGTGCCAAAACTTTCTGATTCAAAAGGAGAAGCCATTGCTGCTGCAGTTGTAGCCTCCCTTCATGAATGGGACGCTTCAAATCTTATTAATAATCTCTGTGGCAAGTCGTTTGATACCACAGCTAGCAATACTGGATCTGAGAAAGGTGCTTTTAATTTACTTGAAGAAAAATTAGGAAAAGAATTATTATATATAATTTAGCTTGTTGTCATCACATTACTGAAATTGTTGCAGTATCTGTGTTTAAAATTTATTTTCCAACAACGTTCGGACCAGATGTTGCTATTTTCAAATGATTTAAACAAGCCTGGAAGAATATCAAGAAAGATGATTTTAGCCCAACAGTGCAAGATGAAGATAAATATTAACTGATTTGGCTGATTTTTTTGGTTCAATGTTTTCTTTCATAAATGAACACATTTAGACCTTAGTAATAACAAAAAGTAAAAAAAAGTTTTTTTGGATCACCCTAATATATATATATATATATATATTAGACATGTCCAAAAAACAACTTTTTTTAAAAATGTCTGAGCACAGCCGCTAAATGTGTTCTTTGTAATAAATTAATACTAAATTTAAAAAATTTTTGAATAAAAAAAATTTTTAGGGGTTGCTCAAGACCCTTAAACATCAGACAAGTCCCTAATATTTTGAAAAAAAAAGTTTTTTAAAACCATATCATGTTGGGTCTCAAAAGAAGTGAAATTTTATAAAAATTTCAAAAATATTAACTATTTTATATAAAAATTACCAGTTCAAATTTTATGAATTAAAAACTATCGTTTTTTAACAAAAAATAAAAAAGTGCATATTTTTAAAGTTTTTTTTAATAAACTTTTTAATTTGTGTTTTTTATAAACTTTTTTTATTATTTTTGAAATTTTTATAAAATTTCACTTCTTTTGAGACCCAATATGATATGGTTTTAAAAAACTTTTTTTTTCAAAATATTAGGGACTCGTCTGATGTTTAAGGGTCTTGAGCGACCCCTAAAAATTTTTTTTATTCAAAAATTTTTTAAATTTAGTATTAATTTATTACATAGAACACATTTAGCAGCTGTGCTCAGACATTTTTTAAAAAAGTTGTTTTTTGGACATGTCTAATATATATATATATATATATATATATATATATATATATATATATATATATATATATATATATATATATATATATATATATATATATATATATATATATATATGGAATGCTTTGTAGGTTCAGAGCCAAGTTTTTAAACTTAAAGTCTACCTCAATTACTAAGCAAAGCATAAGATCAATTTTCTACTGATGCCACTGAAAAGAGAATCTTATCTAGATAAGATTCCATCAATATTTTGGTCACATCCTACTTTACTGCTATAAATATACTTTACTACTATAAACCCTGTATTTGAAATACTTTCAATGTAAATTTTTAAGGAGCATTTTCTTGGCGAGAGGACTAAAAATATTAAAAAAAAAAATTTTAGATAAATCTTTCTGCAACACTTATCTCCATACTAATATACATTCCATACTATCTACTGATTATAATGAACTAAACATTGCAGTAATATCCTCAAACCTGCGTGAAATCCAAAATGTCTCAGCCACTATATCAAATTTGATAATTATTAAAATTGACAATCATTAGAATTGCTACCTATTTCTGTTAACAAAATGATGCCTGATTTGTTAGTCTTCTTACTAGTATTTTGAACTAATGAAATAAAAACTAGATATTTTGAACTAATGAAATAAAAACTAACTTTTCAAATTTATGAATATATATATTGGAGATATTTGAGTTACAGCAGTTGGGGCCATGTAACTGCAGTCAAAACCCCAGTTTAAGCCCATAATGGATCCAACATACCGCATAATCCTAAAAAACTTAGAAATGGTTTCAGATAACTTATGTCAGTTTATGTGAAGCCAAATATTAGGTGAACATAAATTCTCTATTGTTTGGTATCAAACTGCAAATGATTTATGTAATTGGAACTTCTTTATTTAGTAGTTCAAAATGTTTGTTTGTTTAATTTTAGTAATATTTTACACCTACCTTTTTCATGATGTATACTTGTTTGATTTCTGAAATAAATTTGTTAATACAGTATCTATTTTCAATAATTATCTTTGATAATATGAAATTATATCTTTTCAATAAATAAATATTTCAAGTCTCACCTTTCAAAGTCTCACCTTTTCTATAAAACTTATGGGCCAATTGAAGAAGATTTACCAAAAGGGTTTAACTTTCTCAAATTTGATTATTGAAATTATTGTATATAATAAATTTTGTTTTTTAATTTATTTAAATTTATTCTCAGTTTAGCTTTTAGCTTTTAAACAATCTTTTTCTCTTCTTGATCCTGCAAATTCATTATATAAGTTAAAAATAACAGAAGCTTTAGATATAAACTAGTTAAAACCTTCACTTTTCAAAGTTATTATAATGTAACACTTAAGTTCTAATTACCATTATTACTTTTCTAATTTTCTTCTTCCATTTTCCTGAAATTTACAGTTAAAAAAACTTTATGCACTACTTAATATACACAAATAATTACAAAATTTTTTGATATATTAATTCATAGTATTTGTAAAATATTTATTACAAATTAAAAGAAACAATGTTTTCTTAAATGATGTGTCAATATAAACTCATATGAGTAACTTTGAGTTAAGTTGTGGTTACCGCTTTAATTTTGACTTTAGCTCAACACTATGTTGCTAATCAACCCTAATGACTGTTGTGATTTGAAGGGTGAAATAAAAAACAGGTAAAATGATACTTGAACAATTTTTAACAGATCAAACCATGGAAGTTCATATGTAAATGTTTTTGGAAATTTTATTTTTATATCAGTTTTTTATTTTAGTTTTTCTTGGATTCACATGTATGTTACTAAATGTTCATCCAGAGTTTTTAAGATCCCTAATAAATTTAACTGATGGTACCATAAGAATCATGTTCGTGATTGCATATTAATATTGTTTGAAGTAACAAAACTGTTGATTAAAATGGCAGATGTTGCTTTTTTTTGCAAGGTTAATTGCAGAGAATATAATATGCAAAATTTATTTGTTAAAGAACTTTTGTAAATATAACAACTTCTAGGAACAAAAAAAAAGTTTTCTTAACAACTTGTTTATAAGCAACACTAAAAATATTCTTGAAGCTAAGCAACAATAATAATAAAAACATTTTTACATTAGCTAGACTTAATGAACTTCATGCATTTTCTGATTGAGAAGATAAAAAATGAAAGTTCTTGATTTTAGGCTGTAACTTTAGAGACCTGTGATTTTTTAAACCCTGCAGAAGGAAAAAGTTAACTTTGGAAAAGTCATGCACTTTTTTTAAATGACCTTGTAACACTGACACAAAACTTTGTGTTTCTTAACCAATATAAATGGATGATAAAGACATTTTCTTACAAAAGTTTATAATATTCAGCTTCAATGAAGTTAACTTATTTACCAACTCAGTTGATTTTTCCTAAATTCATGCAATATTAGCAATAGCAATATATTGTTTTTATTATTTGAATCATCCCAGAAAATGTTTCGAATTGGTACTTTTGATTAAAAGTTGATGTTTTTTTTTTCTTTTTCTTCTTTTGTTAGTATACATTTTTGTTCTCATCTTTGTATAGAACTTCCACATCCATGTAAATGGAGTGTACCATTGTAAACAGAGGTACAGTCAGCTTGATAAATTTTATGAACAGGTATTACTGTTTTTTTTTTTTTTCTTTTCTAAATAATATATAATTAATTGTAGAGTTGATTGATTTACCATGATATATTTTTATTAGTATCATTTAGTTACAGAATCAATACCCTAATCATATACCAAGCAAACTATTCCCCCCTAAAAAAATATTCTCCTTGACTGTTGATCAGCTTGAGGAGAGGCGGGAGCAACTGGAAAAATTTATTCAATTTGTAAGTCAAGATTCAGTAATTGGTGTCAGCGATGAATTCAATAATTTCTTGCTTCAAGCTCAAATGGTTAGTTTAATTCTTTAGTTTTATTTTCCTACTTTCACTAAAAAATGAGTTGAGTTCTTTTATTGTATGTAATTTAGTTATATATTAAATCCAACTAACTTGTTTTAAATTTCTAACTTGTGATACGAGCACAAGTTAGAAATCTAACGCAACTTAGAAATCTAACTTGCGCTATGAGCACAATTTAATGTAAATTAAAATTATAATTAAGTTTTAATGTAATTGAATGCAATACACTTTTTAACTAGTAATGAATAAGTTTTGAATAACTTTTTGTTTTTTATAAAAGAATGATTATCAGATGGAACCAACAGAAGCTACAATAGATATTTTTTTGATGAATGGAAATAAAGTGACAGTCAATATTATGACAACTGACAAAAATGACATAGTGTTAGAGGTGAGATGATTGCATATTATATTTTGTATATTCATGTGTTATATGCAGTTGTAATATAAAATCAATAAAGCATATATATTTACATATAAAACATGTGTCTTTATATTACTTTTAAAAGAAAAGTTAGATAGGCCTGTGTGCTATTTTAAACTTTTACTTTCAAATTTGGTTTTGGTTGGTTTGTAAACAGTGTTTGATTTAAAATTTCAGTTATGAATTTGGTTTTAGTTTTTTTAGTAGCACTGTTTTAATTAAATGATTTAATTAAATGAACTCCCAGAGTATTTCCATTAATATAAAATTCTGGTTGTAAAAAAAGTGCTGTTATTGTCATTAATTTTTGAAGACTTTAAAATTTTTTGGGATTTTTTTTTTACAGAAAGTATTTTTACGTTTTGGAACTGAGCACATTAGGATTCAAAACTTTTGAATTTTTTGAAATCTTTTTTACAATTTTGAAGTTAAATTCTGTAAAAATATGTATAAGGTAGTCAAAAAGTTTAATTCCATAAAGGTCCCAATATCTTTCACTTACAAATTTCGAATCCACAAAAAAAAAAAAGAAAAAAAAAAAAAGAAGTTTCATGTAAAGAAAAACATTTTCTTCTTGATAATGGATTTCTTTCCTAAAGCTCCTTCAAATCTTGTTGAGAATTCAGTCAAATAAGCTGAACCATTATTATTGGGAATTGGACATTAATGATAATAGGATCAGTGTAATTTTCTTCTTTTCTTATTTCATTTGATAAACAAACAAAAAATTAAAAAAGCTCATCATATTAGATAATTCTGTTTTTTTGGATAAAACAGAACAGTTTGCAGAGAAATTGTAAAGAAACTCTGCAAAGCACAACATATATGAGGTACCAACTGAAAATCGTTAATGCTGAAAACTGTAAAAGTTACATAAACATGAAATAAAGTGTAAACTGGTGTCCAACACAAATTTTATACAAATTGGCACACTTATGCTATTACATTTCTGCTAGTTTATGTAAAAATGTGTCCAGCCTCTGCATTACAAATGCATTTGTGCTTACTTTCAACAAATTTCTTGTTAGTGAGGCAACCTTTGCATAGGCTGAATTGAATTTGCTCTTGCATAATTATTTTTCAGCTTTAGAGTTTATATAGACAGTTATTTTTAAAAAAAATTCAGTTTACCAAGAGTTGTGCTTTTACACAAAATTTTCAGTTTCATAAACTGAAAATTTCGTGTAAAAGCTCAACTTTCATTTGGTTTCAGTTTTCATATCAAAACTTAAAAACTCACTGTTTTGTTTTGTTTTGTTTTGTTTGTTTTTTTTTATTCGCACAGGTCTATTATCATACCATTTAATGATGATGCAAAAATATTTTATTGAATACCTGAGTTAAAGAATGTTGTTTTAGGCTGCCATGAAAAAGATTGGCTTAAAAGAAGACTACTTTTATTACTTTGCTTTGTTCATGGTGGAGAAAGGTTTTGATGGAGAAATTAAAAGTATATATTATATTTATTGTATAAGAAATATACAATGATGAGAGTCTAAAATAAAAAATAATTTCTTTTTGCCATTTATTTTTGTTGTAGCATGCTTATACTCTAATTTCTGTTAGATTGTATGCTCACACTATTCACTGTTATTTCTTTTCATATTATTACACACCTTTCTCTTTTATTTCTTTTGTCATATACACAATCCAATGTTATAAGTTTTTTGTTTCTTTTTTTGATTACTTGCCAAATGAAAGAAACTATGGTCATAAAAATTGACTTCCTTAATTTGACTTCCTTAATTTGACTGTCAGTTGTGGTATGCTATCAGTTGGATGTTTAATTTTCAATTTACATAGATTTGAGTGTTTCTGTGATGTCATATACCTAGAAGTTGAAAAAGTTGTTCTGCTTTATGTAATAAAGAACATTTGTTTATTAACTCTGATTTATTTGAATTCTTTTAAAATTTGCACTAATTTCTGAGAATGGTAGGTTGTAAAAACAAGTAACAATAAAATAAATTCAACATAATTTTTTTCATTTAATTTTTCCATGAATTTCAAATAGGTTACTCAATGTGAGAACCATTGGCCTTGATCACACCCCTAATTCTAGGTCAGAACCTCTTCTATGTTTTCAGGAGGTACTCCTTGGACATGGCATCTATTTTTCCTTGAAGTTCTTGCAGTCTTAGTCTTACCACTTCCTGGTTTCCTCTCTGTGTGACAAAACTTTTTAAATCCACTTAAAATATCATACACAATTCATTTAGCCATCCCAAGTCTTGCTATAATGTCCTTGGGTGCAACACCTAAAAGATGACAGTAAACAGTGATCCTATTTTGGACAGTCATTGTAAAAAAAATCAAATTTTTCATTTTATTACTTGTTTATGTACAAATCAAATACTCCAAAACCATATATATCAAAACAATGATTCATAAAAATATTTTAAAAAGGGCATCAATGTGTGAATTGTAAGGGGGCATGCCGTACTGGAGGCTGTTTTGTTTAATTTAGAAAAAACAGTTTTTTTTAAAAACTCAAATGAAGTTAAAAAGTTTTATCTAATTAATAAGCATAATATGAATTTTTTTTTTTTTTAAATGTTCTAAAAATAAAATTCTTTTAATTAAAATATCCAGAAACTGCACTTATGGTATTTGGCATAAAAAATAGTTAGACATATTTAGAGAATGCCTAGAAAAATGTAAATCACAGTTATTGCTGTTGGTAAGGCAAGCCCAGCTTATACTCTTTGTTTAACAAACTTTGGGTATAAACAGAGCATGCCCATCTGTTTCTGACAAAGATTGAGTTTTTCTGACATATATTACAGTTAAGCTTTTTTTATCACCTGTACACATTTTATTATCACTAGTGGTGAATTTTATAGATAACAATAGTTTTTTTTTAATGTAACTGTTTTTGTTAAAATCTCTATGAGATGTAGCTTTTTTATTTTTTAGTTGTACGAAAACTTCAAGAATTTGAATCTCCTTATTTGTCACTAAAAGCTGTTGAGCAGCCACATTGTATTGTCATAAGAAAAAAGTATGATAATCTTATCTTCTTTTGCTTAATAAACTGGGCTTACTTTAAAATTAAAAAATTGTTCTTGCACTTAAATATATAGTTTTTTCAAATCTACTTTTAAATCCATTTTATATTTTTTTTGGTTATTAAAAATTTATAATTATTATTTATGATTAAAAATGCTCCACATTTATTCAACTGCATTAATTTGTTTAGTTATTGGAGTTCAAAATACGACAATGATTTGATTAATGATAGAGTTGCCATGAATCTTCTCTATGTGCAGGTGAGTACTGTTTGCATTTGCCTTTTCTAAAGGGGAAATAATGCCTGAAATATTGATTTTGAAAGTTAAACATACTTTGATAAATTTTAAAACTTTAAAATGATTCACTTTTTATATAACTTTTTTCTCTTAACTTTTATATTTAAATTTTACAATAAAGTTTTAAGTTTTTTAGATCTTTTTTTAGAAGTTTTAAATTTTTTAGATCTAGCTTCTCTTCCTTTTTAAAAAATTTTTTAAAATGTTAGAAATATAGTTTTTTTTTTGTTTCTAATAAGTTCGTCATTTCAAATTTTTATTTAAAAAAAAAAAGTAAAAATAAAGAATCCTTCAGTAGCATAACTTAAGGATAATACAAGAACTATGATGTTTAGGTAAAAATAAGAATACCATAATGCAAGTTTTAGCCCAAACTCTGATTTGTACCTATGAAATAAAAGTTCAAGGGTATAGATTGATTCAAACTCTTCAACTTGCTCTCATACATAACTTTTTAGGCTACAGTTGCAATAAGTAAATAAAGTTTATTTTCAATTCTACGTATTTAATATTATTAATAAACTGTTTTAAAAATTCTTTTAAAATTTTAAAATATCTTAACAAGGATTTATGATATTTTAGCTAGATTCTTATCATTCAGCTGTAAAGTGTTTTCTGATTATTTTCTAACTTTTCTTTTTATACTCGATCTTTATTTTTATTCTTTATAAAGACATTTGATGATCTGGAAAGAGGTTGGATGCTATGCACAGATGAGCAAAGGAGCATGCTTAATGACTTACAAGAGAAAGGTTTTCGCAAAGAGGTAAGCAAATTTAATAAAGCAGACAGTGAAAAATTTTGATTCTCTAAAAATCATAATTCTAATGTATTAACAATATTACCATGAATATAAATTAAAAGCTGCAAATAATATTACAGTTTTTGCAAACAGCATGTAAATTGAAGTTTTATGGTTATACACATTATCTGTCATGCAAAGCCAACTATCCAAAAGAAGACTCTACAGTTTTGATGGCATCTGGTAATAGAGAATTTAATTTGCGAGTGAAGACTGAAGAGGTATGTTTAGCTTTTTTTTTTTCTGTGTAGTGTAAGAAGTTATATAACATAAGAAATATATGAATATCTTAGGAAAATGTTGCGGTGTATATTAATGCTATGTAGTTTTTATCATAAACAATTTAAAAAAAAAACTATAAGTAAACTATGAAATCAAAGAATGCAATAAAAAAAAACAAGTGTTTTATAATTCAAATTCTTTGAGATTTTTTTATAGAAAAAAAATGAAAAATTACTTTTGTTTTTGTTTGTGAAGCAAAAACAAAAGTAATTTTTTTTTAAAGAAAATATCTCTAAAATCCAATAAAAAACCCATTACAAAAAAAGAAATATTTTTATAAAACAATTTTAAAAAAACTGTTGACAGAAATAGAAATTCAAGTAATTGAAGTTGTGATTTGCTATTGACTATAAAATTTTAATGTAAAAGCAAGTGTTTTATAATTATTATTATCATTAATATTATTATTATTATTATTATTATTATTATTATTATTATTATTATTATTATTATTATTATTATTATTATTATTATTATTATTATTATTATTATTATTATTGTTATTATTATTATTATTATTATTATCATTATCATTATTATTATCATTATTATTATTATCACTATTATTACAAAAGTTAATGAATTCTTTTGTTTTATTCTTGTGTATTTTTGAAAAATGATCTTAGTTTCTGCTTTCTTTGATTTTTTTTTTCCAGCATCCTTTGTCAGTCTTTATACCATTCAATACCCCTTTCCACTACAGCCTTGTAGTCAGGATCTTTAAAGTTAAGAATCTGACTTAAATTCTGACTGACTGCATTACATTTAATTGAACTTCAACAAATGTCTTTGACTTTTACTGTAGGAATACATTTTTCTTTGGAAATTCAACAAACTTAGAAGGCTTTTGCAAAATCCAAGGTTTTTGACATTTTTCTATATTATAATGCACAAGTCAATCAAAAGTATGGGAGAAAAAGCCTCAGCATTTCTACTTATTTCTCTACTTTATTGTTCATTATTAATTTGTATCTTCTAGACAAACATCTAGCTTGAGAGCCTTCTTCAGAGTTTTTTTCTCTGCCATATAAGTATTCTTGTAAAGCCTTCTTTTCTTGTTCCACCAATCTTTTAAGCAGGAGCTTTGATACAAACTATGAAAGTTTAGATATTGTTAATGCAGAAAGAATTGATGAAGTCAGTGAAGGCTGAACTGGACATGCCAATTAATGTACAGGGAACAGATCAAGTTTATAGTATTATTCTGTCAGTGACATGATGATAATCATGTGGTTCAAAAGAGAATAAATCTTTAAAACTTTAAATCTAGATAAAAATTCTCAGTAATGAATGCTTTTTTGGTGAAGTCTGTCCTGTTAGCTTGTTTCATAAATAATTTAAGGCTTAAAGTGACAATTTGCCATGCTGCACAGGGATTGCTTCAGTATTTTTGAAGAGTCAATCAAGATTGTAATTTATAACTAAAATTTAAAAGTACAATCTTTAGCACTATTTACTGACACTGTGACTTTCATGATAAAAGGATCCACTAAACTTCCTGAAAGTACTTGATTCTTTATCACTTGATTCCAAAATTTGAATGTTAGCGGTAATTGTTATTGATTACTCATACATTATTACTCATACACTGACTAGTTATACAGTAACTAGTGTGTCAGGTCTTAAAATGTTGTTAATAATATGCAACTAACAAGATCTCATTTTCTCTACTGAAAACCTGTCAACATTGACAATTTAGCTATAATTGAAATAAAGTTTATTCACTAAATTTCTTCAACTTTCTTATGTACAAAATAATGTAGACTTTTTAAGTCTGTACATAATTAATTGCCTCTACTGAGGAACTTTGTACACAATTATTTGCCTCTGCCAGGGAGCTTTGTACACAATTAATTGCCTCTGCTGAGGAGCTTTGGGTTTGACAAAAATCTTTACACTGCTAGATTTTCCAACACTAATCTTGAAAAACCTGGATTGAAAATTGGGATGTTAGCAGTAATTGTTACTGATTACGCATACAGTATTATAGTATTACTCATACACTGATTACTTATATAGTAACCAGTGTGTCAGGTCTTATAATGTTGCTAATAGTATGCAGCTATGTGAAAATTTGTAACATTATG
Source organism: Hydra viridissima (assembly GCF_058129835.1). NCBI lineage: Eukaryota > Metazoa > Cnidaria > Hydrozoa > Anthoathecata > Hydridae > Hydra > Hydra viridissima. The sequence continues at coordinate 9,241,204 of NW_028324304.1, read as the reverse complement.
GTATACTTTTTATATCATCTTTTATCATTTTTTAGAAAAAAGTTATGGAAGGAAGTTTTCTTGTTCAAAAGATCAGAAGTTGGAGATTATCATCCATGGTATTTATATCTTTCTATATAACCGTAGAGGATTTTTTTTTTAATTCTGACTGTAATTAAAAATAAAAAAAGTTTGAGCTTTAATTATCTTAATTCTAATTTTAAAAAAATCTTCAATTTAAAATAAATTAAAATAGTTTTCATCATCATCATCATCATCATCATCATCATCATCATCATCATCATCATCATCATCATCATCATCATCATCATCATCATCATCATCATCCTTGTGGTTGTCATCATTGTCATCATAGCTGTTATAAAATTTTAAGAAAGTGAACTTCAAGCTCATCAGAGGATCCCACATATAAAAACAGGGTAAAAAGCCTACTTCCAGGTAAGACTACATCCAAAATTATTTATTTTGAGTTTAACGAGTTGACAGCTGTGAAAATAAATCAACTTTAAAGCTTTAGCTTATGCATAGTTAATCCTTGCTTGTGTGACTTTAAAAAAGCTCTAAAATCCATATGATAATCAGCATGCCAATCAAAATTGCTATATTTTTTGCCAAAATATAAAGTGCTAAAGGTAAAAATTTTCTTTATTGCTTTTTTTTTTGAAGTTCATTTTTAAAGCTGCTTATTGTTGCAAATATCACCTTCCAATGAGTCTTGATAGGCTGCTTCAGCAGCTTTCTGGCTGCCCAACTGATAATTTTTATTAGAAGATGAAATCTTTAATATGTTAAAAAGCTATATGAAGCTTAATCTACAATTGGGTTATTCCATGTGAAATACTTAGAGTAACAACTTGTGGTAAAAATTAAAATTATGCATTAGAAGACAATTAAACACTTGCAGCAATGCTGTCAGTTGCTTAAAGCACTTCTTAAGATCAAAATATCAAAGTTTCTTAAGATCAAAAGATCAAAGTTTTTCTCATCATTTCTAGTTTTTTGATCAGAAGTCTAAAAATGTTACAGAAAAGAGTGGCTCAAAAAAAGCATAATATCTCATGAAATGAGATTTTACAATGACTGTAGAATTAAAATTTTGCAATATACATTAGCGTGCAAACATTTTAGATCAAAATTATTAATGCTGATAAAAGATAAAATATACAATAAAGAATAATAAACTTTATACTAAACATAATGTTTAACAAATTACTAATTAATTCTGATTTATTTTATTAAAAGAATAACATAAACAAAAGACTTTAACTCATATTTCGCTTTCAATAGTGTGACTTCCTGTAGTATGTATGACAGCCTTACATAAAGTTGGCATTCTAGACACTAAATTTTGTTTCATAGTTTAAATTTTTCCAGGTATCTTGCAAACACTTCCAGAGAATTTGTTTGAACCATCATGTGAATTTTTCTGTTTAGCTCATCCTACAATTTCTCAATAGCTTTGAGATCAGGTGACTGTGCCATATCATGATTTTGAGGGCTTTTTTGTTTTGTTTTTTAGTTTGTGCTAGCTGTTTAAAAAAAGATGGCAATTGTTCCAAGTATCCAATAACAACAGATATGGATTAGCATCGAGTTAGTGACATTATTTACTCATTACATGAGCCTGAGCTCAAAAACACTAGAGGGTTTTTTTCCTATCTTATTAAAAAAAAATGAAATGAGTTATCGTATATATTTGTTTTCAATTATCAACTATCTTATTATGGATTATCATTATTAAGGGAATATACAAAAATTTTGGAAAAAAGATAATTTCGTTTTTAAAATAAATAGGGGAGACCGGGGCTAGTTAGCTACAGTTTTAGTTTTTGAGTTCTGTGCATTTCTGGATGAACTTTTTTGAGGATATCAAATTGCACTTCAAAAGAATATGAATTTGGCAAGCATGTTCAAGTGTCAAACATTAAAAAAAAAAAATAATTGGTGGCCCAAAAAGGGCCTCCAAAAAAGAAAAAAATATGTGCTAACTTAACCTGGCCTGGGGTAAGTTGCCTTTACTCTCAGGGTAAGTTGGCACACCATATAAAAAGAGGCAAGTTTAGCAACATTAGGCATATATTTCAAACGTATCTTGAAAAGTCTTGATGACTGTTATCCAACAATATTTTTTGAAATTAACTTTTATTGCCCTTAAGTCGATTGAATAGACTTTCCCTCTATAAAAATAGCATCAACAACATTTTTTGTAACATTTTTAGAATTAACAGGCCTGTCTACTTTTTTTTTATAATTTTGCATGTCTATAGATCTGTAGTGTTATATAACTTAAGTGAATTTACAGCTAATGTGAAAAGTTGTAAGTTGGCACATTATGTCAACTAATCCTGCGATCATTGTGCCAACTAACCCCAAAAGCTTTTTGCCATACAATACCTAAATCTATTCCAGTTTACTTGTAGCTAATGCTATTGCTTTTAAAAATTGAAAAAGTAATATAGTTACAAAAATTACAAAGCTAGTAATAGAACACAAAAATTGTTATAACTTCTATGCGCATGTGCATATAGCCCTGATACAACACTGAAAGATGAAATAGTTAAGTGGGAAGGTTCCATGTGAATTTTGGGAATTTCTGGTAGAAAATTCCAAAGTTAAATGCAGTGTGTCAACTTACCCCTGTAGCCAACTAGCCCCGGTCTCCCCTAACAATGCTGCACTAGAAATGGTTTTTATAACAACTATAAAAAATTTTGTAAAACAAACTACATATAGTAGGTTACATCCCTCACATTGGTCAGGAGGCTGGTTGAAGGGGCACTGGTCTCCAATAATGCTTTTTTACCCTAATTATTGAAAAATAGGGTCATTAAAAAATGCTGCCATTTTTGTTGTGAACATGAAAAGTTTATGTTTACAATTTTATATAGTTAGGCCTAATGGTCTTATTTGCTGTTAATATTTGATCAATACAGACTTAGAAAATTTTACGAGTCATCCCTAAATGGCTGAAAATGGGAGTCAAGTTTTAGTCGAGTAGACTATATATTTTTAGATATATTTGATTTCTAAAATGTGACAAGCTGCTTATATTTTGCCCATTTGTTGCAGACAACAGTAGCTAATCAGAAAACTAACATGTAAGGACTTGTTGATGAATAGAAAAATTAGCATTTTTCAGATTTTTTCCAAAGTTATAGTTTTATATTTTTATATAGTTATAGTTATAGTTTTTTAGGAGGTTATAGTTTTTTTTCTAATATGATACAAGTTAATAAAAATTACTATTTTTAAGACAGAAACATCCTGAAAATAGTTCTAGAAAAAATGAGTCACTTGTTGAAAGCTAGAAAAGAGTTATAAGGCTTTAAAGTTATCTATTTTCACTATTTGAGAAACTGAGGGGGGCCACTCAAGAATGTTCATAAGGCTATAATTTCTAAACTGCTGCACTTGGAACTCTGAAACTGGAAATTTAACCTATTTACATAATGTAGATAATGACATGTAAAAATCAGGAAAATCAGAGATGGTGCCTCACAGACCATTGGTTGTAATATGATAATATTTCATATTTGATAATATTTTATTTTTTCAATTTGCAGTCAATACAACAGTATTTTTGTTTTCAAACAAAGTGTATGAAAACAAAGGAGTAATATTAATGATAACTATAAAAATTTGTTTAGATACACAAAGCAAATTTTAAGATACAATTAAAATATATTTGTATACATTCTGAATGTAAAATCAATAATATTGAATTGACCGAAAACTTTTCTATGCTAGTGATGTACATAAATATTGTCAAATAAGTATTATTGACCATATTTATGTACATAAATCTTGCCATTTCAGTATCAAGGACCTATTTTCTTTTGTTGATTCTAACTATTAATTACTGGCAATCCAAAGGCTCCCATAAATCCTCTATTATATTTAAATAAGAACTCTGAGTTATGAGCTTATAAGAATTTTGAAGACAGACAATCAGATATTCACACACAAAAATTTATTTTAAGAAACAAGATATGTCTCTGTTGCAAAACAATTCATTTATTCTTACAAATTAATATATTAGTAATAAAATATGCAAACATAATTCACTTGTTTTTTTAAAAAGAACTTTATTTGAAAGTTACTAAATTTTCTTTTCAAATGTAATTATGCTTTGTCATTTTATTTGTTAAAAAGAACTTAATGGTGTAAATTTTGCAATTTTGAATTACATCAGTTTTCTTAGTACAGTTTTTAACTAAAAACACAAATTTTTAAAAAAATGGAATAAAAGTTGTTGTACAGTCCATATAGAGTTAATATATGATTAACACTCTTTTACATTGGCTCATCTCAGTTACATCGACTGATCAGCACTATTATATTGACTTATCAACACTATGTATTAGTTTAATCTTTTATGGTAAAAAATGAGCAAAAATATGTTTTAAAATCTCCTAAATCAGTAAGAACACAAGATGGATGTATTACATACATAGAATATTTACATACAGTAGCGTCCAAAAGTAATTGGACAAACACCTTTTTTGTTATTTTTTCTCATTAAGTAAAGATTTTTAAATGAAATTTCGTGTAAGCGTGTCAAATTATACTACAATTATGAAAAACAAAACAAAAATTCCCTTTTGGGAGTAATTACTCAAAATTTTACTAAAAGAATGGAAATGATTGGCTCAAAAGTAATTCGAGTAACTAAACTCTAACAATGTTGATATAACTTAGACTATTTTAACTTCTTTTTCTGAAGGCAGATTTTTATAAAAACATTCAATGATTAATAATTTGTAATGGGACATAATAAATATTTAAGCGAGGCAGTGAAAAAGTTGATTGTACAAGCATTTAATAACGGTAAGACTGTGCGACAAATTTCAATAGATATGAATATTCCACGATCAACAGTTGGTTATACATTAAAAGTTTTTCAACAACGGAGTCACTTCCAAGTATCAACAAAGTCAGGACGCCCGAAATCAACAACTTTTCGCCAAGATAATGTTGTAGTAAGATCGTCAAAGGCAGATCCGCGCAAGAGTGCTAAAGAAATTCATAGAGAACTTACACAGTCCCATCAAATTTCTTGCTCTTATGCAACAGTAAAGCGTCGCTTAAGACAAAACAACCTTTTTGGCCGTCGTCCTGTTAAAAAACCTTTTATTTCTGCAAAAAAATCGTAGAGCACGGTTAAAATTCGCTAAAGAACATCTAAGTTGGACAGCAAACCAATGGTCAAAAATACTATGGAGTGATGAGTCAAAGTTTAATATGTTTGGTTCTGATGGTATTAAATATGTTCGACGTCCAATAGGTCTTCGAAATGATGTTAAGTACCAAGTTCCTACAGTAAAGCATGGTGGTGGTTCAATTATGGTTTGGTCATGTTTTAGCCATGATGGAGTAGGTCCAATCTATCGAGTTCAAGGCATTATGGACCAAAACATGTATAAAGGAATAATCAAAGATATAATGCTGCCACATGCAAATAACAAAATGTTGCGTGGTTGGACTTTCCAACACGACAATGATCCAAAACACACTTCCGAGCTAGTCATGGATTTTTTAGCTCAAAAGAAAGTTCGTATCTTGGAATGGCCGTCACAATCTCCGGACCTGAACCCAATCGAACATCTTTGGGAACATATTGAGAGAAAAATTAGTGTTCGGAAACCATCTAATCAGCATGATTTGTTTGAGTTGATTAAGCGCACTTGGGAGGAAATACCAATTGATGTTTTAATTAATTTGGCTGATTCAATGCCACGTAGATGTAATGCTGTCGTTGCGGCAAAAGTTTTTCCAACGAAGTAGTAGGATTATGCTCAGATTATATACATTATGTAACAGAATATAACACTATGTAATATTACATATATATATTATTTAACAGAAATCTTCATAAAAAATGCTGAAAATTTATCCTTTGTTGAGAAAGTTTTATTTTTAAACGACATATTTAGTTTGTCCAATTACTTTTGAGCCAGTCATTTCCATTCTTTTAGCAAAATATTAAGTAATTACTCCCAAAAGGGAATTTTTGTTTTCTTTTTCATAATTGTAGTATAATTTGACATGCTTATGCAAAATTTCATTTAAAAATGTTGACTCGATGAGAAAATATAACCAAAAAGGTGTTTGTCCAATTACTTTTGGACGCTACTGTACATAGAGATCCATAAAGCATACTAATTTTTATTGGCATATTGATCACCATATGGATTTTAGAGCTGTTTCTCAAAGTTACAAAATCAAGGATTTTGTACAAGCTCTAAAATTGGTTAATTTTTATGGTCATCCATAGTTTGAATTCAAAGTTCGCATTTCTGGACACAGGAACATGTCTGCTCTTACACACAAGTGGCACTCTTGCTTCAACTTGAAGTTCACTATCTCAAAATCATCTTCAGATTTGTTGTTTAGTAAAATGTCAAATCAAAAATTGGATTCTTTATATCTTATGATGTTATCTTTATATCTTGTAATATCTTTGATCTTTCTTTAGTCAGGTGTGGGAAAAAATGAAAGTTTGCAATTTTCGTTTGAGTATTTATTTAACAAAGGTGATATCAGGTGGATCAATGTTGAAAGTAGTCAGGTTTGCTAGTAACATTTAAAGATCTTGTTTTTAATTAGTTTTTGCATTCATACTTCCAAATATTTCAGGTATATAGTTGTAAGTAAATTTAAACCATTTTAGTAACCAAAATAACCTAAGAATTATCTTTTCGAAGATTTTTTTATATAAATATCTAACTTCAACTATAATAACAGGCAGTGATGATGAGTATGGCTATGCAAGGAATGGTTGATGAAATTTTAAGAGAGCAAAATGGAAAAGGAATTCGAAAAGTAATTTTTTGTTGCATCATTAAACTTTAAAAAAAATTTTTTGTTTACATGTCTTTTCTATTAGGGTCAGTGACTTATCACCAAATCCACTTTTGAAAGTTTTTATATGAATTATAAATAATGAAATATGTGAAACAGACTCAAGATATTTTAGGCTAAAAACGTATCTACCAGCACAGCACCAGTTTACAATACTTTGACTATTTTACTAATATGCAATTAGATCCATTTAAGTTATATTTGCACTATTACACTATAGATTGGTATACTGTTTTATATGTTTTACTACTGATTTTGGCCAACCGTCAAATAATGCTTATACTACTTACAGTTACTTGACTACTTTTATATTCCCACGTTTTGATGAAATAATAGTCTCAATTTTAGTGATGAAATCATGAACCTTGATTTTGTACAAAATTAAAGACAATTTATTAGTTATTCAATTTTTATAATGTTTATTGTTTTTATCTCATATTTGATGTTTTCTCAGGCTGTTAATAATAAATCTATAAATTTTATAAAAGATCAGTGTAGCTGAAAATCGGTTCTTATTTGGTAAAAACTCTAATTTAAGTCCGCGTTACCTGTGTTTGTATGTCAATTTTCAAAATACTATCACAAGTTAACACCCCTACATATCTTCTCATTTTATTTTTGTTAGAAACAATAAATGTACCCATTTTGCCTTTAAACTTCCTTAATTATTTAGCGTCGAAGTAATGAAAGTTCTATTCTTTCTACCACTGCCAACCCTTCAGATGCACCCAAGAAAATTGAAAGCACCCCAATTTCTGAGGTATTCTTAATGACACCACAAATTTTTAAGTTTTTTTCTTTACAAATACAATTACGAGTATACGAATGAATACTCTTAAGTATATGTTTTTAAATCTTCTGAAGTATATAATAATATTGTAATTAGAAGAGAAATTTTACGATACACGTATGTATTCAATATACACATGTGCTAAGTGTCGCATCTCTTTAAATACAGCACCCAAAAAAATCTCTCAGGAAAAAAAAGAAACTGGGAATGAACGAGGTGTTTGCCTCTGGTGAAATTGGAGATGACGATTTGTGATGTTTAAAGAATTAATGAACATAAAACTACCATTTGTTGTGGGAATCTCGTAAATGACAAGTCTCATCGATAACACGCAGTTTTAAAAAAATGTTATTCAGTTCGGATTAAAGTTACCAATATGTGGGAATTTTTTTTGTAGAGAATTATTTTCTAGCAGCTTTCAATCTCTGTTGCCATAAAGTTTCAAAGAAAGTATATTTTAAGAAACAGCGTTTTTAATAGCGTTAAATTTTTCAAGATTTGTTAAAAGTTTTTATACTTATTTTTGCTTTCAAACGTATTTCTTTTCTACGCCCTTCATAAATTTTAAAAAAGTAACTTCAAACAATTTTCCTTTTTTTTTTACTGGAGTTTTACGCAACAAATTTTTTGTTATAATAATTATCTTGCGCAAAGAATTTTTAAGCTTGAAATGTTTTTTTCTTTTTTTGTCTACTTTACAAGTTCAGCTTATTCGATCTCACAACACCCCTGTAGACCAGGTTTTAATTTGAGGAAAAGACAGGCTAGTACCATACGTCTCCAACTTCCATAACAACTCATCCTTGCTATGCATTTCATGTATATGGAATAATTGAATGAGATATTTGTACATCAGATGTAGTTCAGGGGAAAAAGGATGGTTAACAACTAGACCGCAATCATTTGGAAGTGATAATAATTAAGATGCTAACTACCTTTCTCCCTCCCCCTGGTTTACATCTGATGGAAGTCGCGATAAATCATACTTTCAAAACAATAGAAAAAATATCTGATTCTAAAATATTTTAGAAATAGTTTTCAAAGCGCCATTCTAAAATGAGTAATGACTTCATTTAACGGCGATTGCAGAAAAATTGGATGACTTGTCACCTCAGTGAATTCTTTGAATTCTGAGTCATTGATTATCTATGATTTTTGGTTTCTTAAAAGCACAGGCTTTTACTTTTCTATAATTTAAATCAGAAAATACAAAAAATATACTTAAAACAATTTTCCTCCACATTAAAAACGATAAGAACTTTGACAAATTATTTTATTAAGCCCAATATGTTATAAAGAAGAAAACTTTCTCCCGCTTTACGAGTTGTTGGTTTATGACATTCTTTTCTCCAATATTTACTCTTGTTCTGACTGATCAAGTTTTCTACTCGCAAAGTTTGTTCTCGGCTTTCGTTTAAGCAAAGGAAAAATGGATATTTTGTTTATCCTCCTCGTTAGCCTAGCAAAAAGTTAATCACTTTAAGATCCACACAAATGATCATTTGTACTCATCACACCTGTATAAAGTTAGCAATCTTTTTATGTATTCGTATATTTATTTTTGAGATGCATAGTGTAATCAATAATAAGCGCACTAAAGAGAATTTCCGTTATTTAATTTATGTTCAGAGCGGACCAATCAATAAAATAAAAACTTGACATGATAGAAAAAACTCGAAGCCATTTCTGAAATCACCAACCTCAAATCGGACAACCCAACTTGATTATCTTAAATAGTCTTTAAACTAAAAGCAAAAAAAAAAAAAAAGACACGGGGCTTCTTTCCCGTTTGGCATTATGCATTATCTTGTTTAAAAAATGGTAGGAAGAGCAGATTCTTGTATGATTCTTGAATGATTCTTGTAAAAATGGTAGGAAGAGCTGACTCTTGTATTGATGGTACAAGATTTTTTTTAAGAACGTTGATTCAACAATTTTGTTTTAGACGATGTATTGTAACTCCAGCATTTGCCCGATGCAATTTCCCGAAAGAACTGCGTTAAATTAAATACAAAAGTAAACTTGTTAACGCGTTTTGTTATCATAACTCAAACCCCCGAATAGCTTGTAAAAAATGAAAAATAAACTGCGTAAAAATTGAAAACTTTACTTAAAGAATGTAGAAAAGTTTTATTACATATGGACGAAGAAGAAAAAATCTTTTGACATAAAATGAGTTAATAAGGTATATAAAAGGGATTATTTTAAGGGGGTTTACATTACAGGGGCACGTAATGTGCTACGTTATAGAGAACGCAATAGTTCATCAAATTTTAATTATTTTGATCAAGCAAGTTACAGCATACATAATTTTAATTTTTTTTATTATAAAGTAAGTTGTGTTAATTAAGCATATTACATCTGCGCAGCTCGTATATTAAATCTGCGCAGCTCATACATTATATCTGCGCAGCTCACGTGTAGTTCACAATATTTTGAAATAGCTGTGAAAAAATTCATTGACAAACTTGTTATGAAATCGGAAATCATTTTTAATAACAACTGGGACTTAAAGTTATGATTATCACCACCCTAAAATATTAAAAATTAAGATACAGCCATTTAAAAATGTTACTCAATATATTTCTAACGAAACCTTCTCACAAGCAAAAAGTTCCTTTGACTATGAAGAGACAAAACACTTTTACAAAATACTTCTATTGGTTTGATAATTGCCACTAGACCAAGCGGCCAAAAGCAAAGCAAACAGGTCAACCATGCAAATGAGCTGTAGCTTTTTGGAATCTACCCAATATGAATAGTGACTGGAGAACTATGACATAGCTGCGAGGAAGTCTACTCAGGGTCGATTGGTTGTGGCCTGGGCCGTCGAGGAGGGGGGGGGGGGGGGAAGGCAAAGAAACAGTTTGTCCTGGGCGGCAGATGTCGATTGGGCGCCAGATGCCGAAAGAAAATAAAAATAGTTTTTTTAATCTTAAAATGCCATAATTGAAATGTATATATTACTCGCGTTATATCATTATTTTTACTTCCCCAAAAAAATTTTAAAATACGAACTCATCATTGAGTTCGTACTCTAAACGCTATTAAATTAAAAATGTCCCTTGAGATTTTAGCATTCATCAGACTAAAGTAAAAAAAACGTAAACGTTGATAATTAGCAATAACAAACTGTGAATACAATTTAGAAATAATTCTATTCAGAATTTAGAAAGTAATAGTAAATATTTTTCAACTCTTTACGATCAACTTATTTATGGTAATTCATGTTTAAATTTATATTTAACTATTGAAATATTGATTTATGACATTAGCTTTTTGAGATTGAGTTTTTAATTTTTTGATGAGCTTGCGTAGTTGACTATGGCCAGTCGGCATATCTAGTATTGTAAATACTCGGAGTATTGATCGCGTATAACATACCGCCGTTGATACCAGAAAAATACGCATTTTGTTTTAAGTTTCGAATTCGAGTTCAATACTACTTTATTTATCAAAAATACGTATTATATTATATTTGATCCATGGCCTTCTGTACTAACAGGCCTCGTAAACGCGTAAATCGGGGCCTGGAGCTGGGGGCCGATCTAGTACTCTAAAGCTATCTTCGCGACCCGAGTGCTTATTTATTCTAACTCCCAAAAACGCATCATTGAAAAAATGTGGATAAAAGATTTAAAGTTATTTTTCTTAACATATATACGCCTTTAAAATTTCTAACTAACTTTATTTGAAAGAGATAGTAATTATATTTCTTCAGATTAACTTTAAACATTTTTTTATACTAAAAATAATTTTTAAAATGAATTGAATTGATTTGGAGATAGTATTCTTCAAAAAAATATTTGTAAAAAAACAATGCTTATTTATTCTATCTCCAATAACAGAAATCAGGATAACATTTTTGAAGCATTTTACTCGTTTGCAATACTCATAATTTGACTATTGTTTTAAACTGTTTCTTCAAGTAAATAAAGCGTTTCTTTAGAAATTACCAAAGAAGGGTTACCCCCAAAACCATGACACTACCACTGTCTACATTGTGATAGTGGATATTAAAAGGTACACTATACAGAAACAATATGAAATAATTTCAGCATTCAGTAAAAATCAAAGATTATTTTTAAAAAAATCAGTTTTAGTACAACAAAAAGTTTTTATCTTAAGATTGTTTCATAAAAAGCACAGTCAATTGCAGGCATAAAACATAGCATTGACTTTATATCTTTAGTTTTTTCTATGCTTAAAGGAATTGGTGATGTTAATAATGAAACACAAGAGATTGGGACTATTTCCAGCAAATGTGTTTTTGCACCAACTCGCAATGTCCTTCCTTTTTTCAAAATACTTACACATATTTCTGGTTTAGTGATAGAGTGACAGTCCTTGTATGTTACAAAATGCGGCATATTTGAATGATATTTTAGTTGTTTGACAGAAAAAAAAGGTATCTGCAAAAAATTCATAGTCTTTGATAATTTTTCAAAGTTAAAAAAATCTGATGATCTCATCTGCAGAATTTGGGTTTGGGGCTTTCTTCTCAGCGTTTTTAATATACGAATTAAGCTAATTGGGCTAAATACTTCATTTTTATCTAAAGTTTTTTCAATTAAGCTATGACCATTATCAACTTCTTGCACAAGAGAATGACCTTTTTCTGAAAATTTTTGAGTAATTGTCTTAATTTGTATATTTTCAAGCATAAAGCGTTTTAAAGCAAAAGTATTGAATTTCTATTTTGTGAAACACATGAGTCAGACCAAAGAATGATTTCTGTTACATTTGGATGTTCTAAAACTAATTGCCTTAAAACCTTTACCAATGCTGATGCAATACAATTAGCAGTTCTACCACCAGTATATTCACTCCACACACAACAGTAAACTTTGTTATCTATTGAACTATGAACAGTGAGGTTAAAAAGTGATAGTTTTCTTTTACAAAAAAAATTTGATATATTTGCTCTTGGAAGCTGAATAACATTTTCCATATCAAAACATAAAACAACTTTTCTGGATTCTCTGTCACTCTTCCTTTCTTGATAGGAATCTGTCTTTAAAAAAATATGACGCTGAAATTGTATTTTATACTCTAAGCTGTTAATTGCTTTCTCCATATTCATTTTATTCTCTTCACAGCAGTCACATCTGTCTGATTTTGGTTTTGAAAAACCTATATTAAACTCTGTATTAAACACTTCTCTATACTTATGTTGCTTAACATATTGAATTCCTTTTTTTGTGCAATGCTCAGTATATAAGTCATACATTAATGACAAATTCAACTTATTTTCAAGATATTCTTTTTTGGTAGTGCTCCTTCAATAATGAGATTCAATACGTGGAAACATATTTATGTGAGTACGAACTTCATCCAACAATCTTTGTGGCAATTTGTATTTTATGTACTTTCCTTTTTTTCTTTCAACTGGAACTCCTGCATGTAGATCTATTAAATTGTTGTGAAAATAATGCACTCTTGCTTGAGAAATGCAAAGAGCTCCTAAAAAAAACTTTTTACAAACCCTGTGAATAATGTTGTCATTTTCCATAAAATATTGATAAGAATACTTTCTTCTGCTATTGTCTGAAACAGTTCTAACTCTTACTTTTTCATTTCTTTTTGTAAATTTAGCATAAAAAGCATTTTTGCTATTGTCATCTAAACTCCAGAAATGTTTGAATATAAGTTTCCTATTTTCCGGGGAAATTTTTGATTCACAAGAAAATTTGCACTTTAAGCAATTACTTTCAACAGGTTTTCTTTCTTCAACTTTTTTCCCTCTTGAATTTATATAGGATTGGCCAGATTCTCTTTTTTTCTTTGTGCAATCCCTTTTCCACATATCAGTATTTCTTGTCCGTTTTCGAGTTTTCTTTACTTGGTCTTCACTAAAAAGATAATACAATAATTTAATTTACAGAATAACAACAGCAACAAAACCACTTGAGTAATGTTGAGTAAGATTATACTAAATTTTACATAATTATTATCAAATTATAAACAAATTTTATATTAATTATTTTAAGATAAATTCTTTAAGCACTATTTTGTTAAATAAATAAACAAAAAAATCACAGTTCGACTTACGTTATTGAATTACAAAAAAAGACATTTTGTGTAGTTTCGCGGTCTGCCATCTTGAAATGCTCATCAAATTATAAAAAGCAAGCTGCCTGATTGGCTAGAATCTGTTAGAACAAATAAGCATTAAAAAATTTTACTTGTTTGGAAACAAGTTTTTTGTAACGCTTTATTTGATTGGCCGTTTTGGAGTTAAAACAATTAAGCATAATAAAACAAGTTAAAAAAGTGGAGATAAGACTAAGTGAATTCTTAATTGTCAAGTACCCGGCACATTATTACACAAATCAACAATAAAAATATAAAGATTTTGATGCTTTATTGACAGCTTTATAGTTATTTTGATTTTTTACAAAATTGGAGTTAGAACAAATAAGCACTCAGGTCGCGTCTTGTCTTAATAATTTCTAGCGACATTTCGGTTAATTTTCAAATTAAGTAAAATATTATCTTGTTTGAATCTAAAATCTATCTAGAATGCCTAAAAAATGTTGCGTGACCAACTGTAATGGTAATTACAATAAGCAAAATAAAGAGAAAGTTTTTCGGCTTCCTTCTGAAAAAGAAGAATATAATCGTTGGATGAATGCCATTCCACGAGATAATATACCTGACAGCCCAGATACAGTTGTTTGCGAAAGACACTTTCCATCTGGATATCCAACAGTTACCAAATTTGGCCATAAAAGGCCTCGCGATCCTCCATCAGTTTTCACATGTGTCAATCCTAGTTTGATACCTACTTTTCCACCACCATTAAGAACAACTTTTAAAGCATCTTCATCTGTCCGGAACATTATGGCCGATGAACTTGATATGTTTTTAGCTGCTGATAAGATTGCCTGTTTTAAATCATTACACCAGAAGCTACAAAATAAAGAAATTGATTTTGGTGTAGTTGATGTAACTTGGTATTTTGCTGGTGAACATTTGCTAATCATTCAGTCAACAGACTTTGAAGAAAACTCTTCGATTGTCAGATTTATGCTTAAGATTAAAGATGATCTTACTTTTGAGGGATACTTTTGTGGAGTTAAGTACAAAATTGCATCTCTATCTCAAAATAGGATTTTCACAATCAATTCTTGCTCAAAATTACAAGAAGCTATTAATTTTTTAAATAACTTAACAAAAGGCAGAAAAATTATGAATCTTTTACAGCTCATCCGTGACATGAGCTCTGCTACAATTGGGAAGAAAAAATACAGCACAGAAACTATTGTTAGAGCATTTGATTATTTTGCGATTTCAAGATCATTATATGAAAGATTAAGGGAAGGTTTTGAACTTCCAAGTATTTCCCTCTTAACAAAACTAACTTCAAAACTGGATTCTGCAATGGATGATATAGAGTTTTTAAACTCAGTTTTTTCAAAGCTTGACAATGAAATGCAAAAAAAATGTATACTTTTAATTGATAAAGTCTATGTTAAATCATCACTTACTTATCATGCTGGCTCAGTCTTTGGTAAAGCAGTAAATAAACCAGACTCTTTAGCAACAACTGTTTTAAGTTTTATGTTAGTGTCACTTTATGGGGGGCCGCAATATCTCTGCAGAATTTTACCAGTTTTTGAGCTTGATTCTAAATTTCTCTTTGAACAAACTCAATTTGTCTTAGAAGGAATAAAGAGTGCTGGAGGGATACCTGTAGCCCTAATATGCGACAATAATCGAGTAAATCAAGCACTATTTAAAAAGTTTGATTGTGTTGATCCATGGTTGACTAAAGACATTATGTTCTTGTTATATGACTTTGTGCATTTACTTAAATCTGTTCGTATTAACTGGATCACAGAAAAAAGTCAAAAGTTACGTTATGAATATGATGGGAAAACAAAATATGCGTGCTGGTCTAGTATCTTAAGTTTGTTAAAACTTGAAGGAAATAACATTGTTAAATTGTCTAAACTTACAAGTGTGTCTGTTGCATCAAAACCTATTGAGAGACAAAAAGTGTCCACTTGCCTAAAAGTCTTTTGTGATGAAACTGCAACTGCTCTAAAATCTAACAGTGGCATAAAAGTAGCAGACGGTACCATTACTTTATTGAAATATTTGTGAGGTTCTGGAAAATTGTCAATTTAAAAGGACCTTATGCTGATATTCGATATAAAGATCCAGACAGAGCAGTCATATCAACTTCAGAAGATGCTAGACTGGCATTTTTACTTTCTCTTGCAACAATCGTAGAACAAATGTCCAGCAAACAGGGAAACAGACAATTTCAGTTGACCAGAGATACAGGTGCAGCTTTAGCTCGTACGTGTCGTGGTTTAGTAGCCATTACTAAATTTTTGTTACAGCATTCTTTTAAGTATGTAATACTGGGAAAATTTACAACTGACCCAATAGAAAAAATGTTCAGAAAACTTCGACAAGGATCTGGAGGCACATATTTTATCAATGTGCAAAATGTCATAGAAAAAGTTAAAATTCAAAGAGCTAAATTAAGTCTCCATATTGGTATAGACATTGATTTTTTATCTGCAGAAAGTGGACATAACTGCCAAAAATGTGGATACTTTCTTAGCAGTAATGCTATTGATATATTTGACAATTTGCCTGAGTTAGAAAAGTGTTTGCAAATAGATACAAAAGCAGGATTAGTATATATTGCTGGATATATTGTGCGAAATGAAGTTGAAGAGCAAGAAGAAGCTAAATTTTATTATGGAGAATTTGGTGATTATACTGCAGAAATAAATCGTGGAGGTTTGAAGATACCAAATGACAATGTTTGTCAGTGGACCATTTTCTCTTATATTTTATTTCATGAAATTGTTAGTAAAGTCTGCCGAAAGTCACTCTGCAATGTACTAATGTTGATATCAGAGTCTTTTAAGTTTAATATGGAAAGAAAACATGCTAATTCACTTTCAAACATTTTTTTAAAAAACTATGTTAATTTATATGCACCAAGGTCGTCTAAAGAGCCACAACAAAAGATTTTGAAACTTTCAAAGTAAACCTATCAGTTTTTTAACAACTTTTATGTTACATATATGTTTTGTGTATTTTCTACTTATTATGTGATTTTGGTAAAAAATATAACACTTTAATAAATAGCTTGGGAGTTTTTTTAAAAAGTGTTACAATCTTGCTGTTACTTACATTTTGACTAAAAATATTCAATTTATGTTTTTGCACTTTAAAATAGGCTTTTTTTGTGTGTGAAAATATAGGAAATATATCAAGCTACCTTGATATATTTCCTATATTTTCTATGTATATGTTCAATCAATGATTATGTGATTTTGTATGATTTTTAGCACCTTATAGCTAGGGAATGTTTTACTAAGTTTTGTTTTTGTAGATAAAGCTTTATAGCTAGGGAATGCTTTTTTTTTATTTTTGTGTCAACTTGTTATTTATAAATTGGTTTTATTTATTTAGTAGGATAAAAAAAAATTAGCTATAGTTCATGCATACTAAATGTAAACGGTTTTTACGAGCAAAAGTTCATGAATCATTAACTTCTCTAAAGTTGTTGTTGTTTTTTTGATGGCCCCCAGCCCCAGGCCCCAATTTACGCGTTTACGAGGCCTGTTAGTACCAATGATATATTAAGAATAACTAGATGTCTAACTGCCGTAAATCGGTATAAGAAAAAGTGAAGCAAAAATCGGCCATTATGGGGGGGCAAAATCTTTACGCTATTTATCAAAACAAAACAAATACGAAGCTTTTGATTTGTTAAATTTGCCCCCCATAATGGCCGATTTTTGCTTCAAAAAATACGCGGAAGTTAGACATCTAGTTATTTTTAATATATCATTGGTTAGTACAGACGGCCATGATTTGATCATAATCGGGTACGATATCGTACCCGACTTTGATCAAATATCAACTTTAAAGCGCATGCTTACACTAAAATTGCGAGAGCAAAATTTAAAAGAAAAAGGTTTCTCTTGAGAAATTTAGTAAAAAGCTTGTCTTGAATGAAAAGAAATCGTCAGGAATACATGAAAAGTTATATGAAGAGATATCGTTCTGCTAAAGCAGTATCACATATCTCCAGTACAGTTTCGACTAGTATCAGTGCAATATTAACTTATTTTAATCAGATATAGATTATATATAGAATTTTTTGCTCTGTTTTAGAAAATTTAGAAAAATAAATTGAAATTTGAGCCAACACTGACATTATTTTGTTATAAGGATTGCAGTTCTTTTATCTGTTTTTTGTTCTTTATTCGATAAGTATTTGATTTAAATTAAATATAATTATAATTTGATATTTTATTACGAGATATATGTCTTTATATATGAATGTATATATGAATCTTTTTAGATTTTTTCATGTTTTTTTAAAATTTTTTGTTCGCGCAATTCAAGTTATGTATGTTTATAGTTTGCATATATGTTTATATTATGTTCAAAGTTAAAAAGTTTTTGATAAGTATATGTATGTGGTAATATGTGTTATATAATTGTTTTATAAATGTGTTTTTAAAATAGTATAAAATGTATCTATTGTGTATATAAATATTTAATGAGGTGTTTATATATGTTATATAAAGTTAAATAAATACATTGTGTTTTATAGCTAGTATATATGTTTATATTATGTTGTTTACATGTTTTCAAAGTGTGTGACTTGGCAAACGTGTTGAGCAAGATTTTGCGTAAAGTTGTTATTTGTTACTAATGTTGTTACATTTGGCTTACCTTTATGTTGGTGTCTATTGTTAAAAATTATAAGTGGTTTTATTATTGAAACTCACTGCTTCTAATAATTTGCTAAAAGGCACTCAAGAAAAATCATTTTGCCGTATATACATTTTGTTTACATCTCAATTTGAATTTTTAGAACCATGACATACCAACATGAATCATTTTCTAAAAGCTAACATGAAATAACAATATTTAACAACTGCTACTCTTATCATGACATCTTATCTCTATCAGTATATAATCTATATCTGATTAAAATAAGTTAATATTGCACTGATACTAGTCGAAACTGTACTGGAGATATGTGATACTGCTTTAGCAGAACGATATCTCTTCATATAACTTTTCATGTATTCCTGACGATTCCTTTTCATTCAAGACAAGCTTTTTACTAAATTTCTCAAGAGAAACCTTTTTCTTTTAAATTTTGCTCTCGCAATTTTAGTGTAAGCATGCGCTTTAAAGTTGATATTTGATCAAAGTCGGGTACGATATCGTACCCGATTATGATCAAATATAATATAATACGTATTTTTGATAAATAAAGTAGTATTGAACTCGAATTCGAAACTTAAAACAAAATGCGTATTTTTCTGGTATCAACGGCGGTATGTTATACGCGATCAATACTCCGAGTATTTACAATACTTAGATATGCCGACTGGGATGCGCTTTGTTTTAAGTTTAGTTTAAGCATGTAATTTTGATTTAAGCATGCAATTTTAGTTTAGTTTAAGTTTAAGTTAACAGGGTTACCACTATTAAAACTGAGGTTAAAAATATGGATTTTATGGAGAGTTAAGGATATATTTTCCCAATTTAAAAGGATATTTGGTCACGAACGCCAATTTTTTCAAGGAAAAAATAAGGAGAATTAAGGAGAAAATGATTACTTTAAAAACAGAATCTTTCTTTTTTCAATAAACATTAAATACAAATAGATAAACTATTATAAATGTAATATACTATACACAAATATAAATATAATAACTATATAAAAGTTCATTTTTCTTTTTAACAAGTTTTTTTTTTTAACATAAAGCATTTCAAGAAACTCTTGTTTTTCAAAGGCAGCTCTTTTTAATGCATTAGATATCGAAATGTCAGCTTTAATGTCATCTAAATACAAAGAGAATCATTAAATAATGACATTTCATTTAGTATTATACGAACTAAAAATTTATTCATATTCAAGGCACAAACCTAAAGCTATCCTTTTTTCAGCACGGAATACAATTTCATCAGAGGACTTCTTTAAACTCTTAATCATAGATAATGACTGTCGAATTTCTGTATTGACTATTTCAATATCCTCAATTACTTTTTGTTTTGCTTCCATTTTCTCTGCTTTTTCTGCAGACAGGGCTTTTGATCTTTGATCATCAAAATAGGGGAGAACCTTAATGAATGGGACAACTATTGAATGGGACAAAACCAAATTTGCATAGAAGCATCTACGGTTGGCTATCCAAACTTCTGTGGTAAGAAGTGTTTGACACAACCATTCAACAGACCAAATCTTTATTTCTATTATGGTCTAAACATAATGGCATTGGATGTTATTGTGTTTTGAAGAACAATAAGTAATTTTTAAAAACAATTTTCTGTGTCTGATTTTGCAGCGATTGCTAAAGTTATGGAAAATGAAACTCCATTTTTAAACACCCAAGTGTCTCTACTTTTTAAATTTGTAAAACATTTGCGGTTAGGTATTACTGTTTTTAGTCTGTCCTGTCATTTGTGGATATAGTGGGAAGCCTATTGAATGGGACAAAGTATTGATTATTGAATGGGACTTTTCCAAACGGCCTGATGTGAAAAAAGCAGAAAAATATATTTCGCCAACTTAGTTATGGTCACACATAATTTTATTTTTAAATACGTTTTAATTTGATGTTAGAATGTGGTTCTAAACAAGTGTGACTAATGCTTTAGCTAAAATTCAAATTATGTTCAGAGTTGAGAGAACTATATCTCTATTAAAATCTTCTCTTTAGTATTCTTTAAAGTTGAGTCGATCAATAGTTTATTAAATGAAATTAATTTTAAATATTTAATTAGATATGCTGATGTATGATATTTATAATATGTATAAATATGTATAAATGTTTAATTAGATATGTTGTTGATAACAGAGTATTAAAAAGATGGCGAACATTAGATATATATATTATATATATATTTATATATATATATATATATATATATATATATATATATATATATATATATATATACTTATAATTCCTGTTTTGTAGTTATTGTATTTATATACATTTATGTATATCTACTCACACACACACACACATACACATATATGTATGTATTTTATATACTATATGTATGTATATGTATCATACATATACATACATATATATGTGTGTGTATATCTGTGTGTATTTTAATTATATATTTAATGTTTGTATTTAAATATTTGCATATTGCATATATTTGGTTTTTTGTGATGTTTCAAATTTTATTTTAGATGAAACCAAACACAAAATTAATACGTAAAAATTCTTTAGATGTTGAAGATGCAGTCAAAAGTGTTCTTAAGGACATGTCCATACGAGATGCAGCTGAAATATATAGTTTATCAAAATTTGCAGTAGGTAGAGCTGTTAAAATGGCAAGATGTTAAAAGCTGCTAGACTATAAACACATTGTAAGCATTGGAAATAGAAAAATATTTCATGCATCCAAGGAAAGTGCTATTACAGATTATTTGCATACATCTTCAATAATGTACTATGGCTTAACTAAATTACAATCTAGGCAGTTAGCGTACAAGTACGGAATTGCATTAAATTCTAACAAGTATTCCAGAGTCATGGCACCAAAATAAAATGGCTGGAAAGCAATGGTTGGAAAGTTTTTTGATACGACATCCAAAATTATCACTACGCAAGCCAGAAAAAGTTAGTCTTGCTCGTGCAACTGCATTTAATGAACATACGGTGTCAATGTTTTTTGATAACTTGTTAGAAGTTCAATTAAAATATAAATTCAAACCAGAATGTTTTTTTAATGCAGATGAGACAGGATTATTAACAGTAACAGATCCTCCAAAGATTATTTCAACTCGTGGAACTAAGAGGGTATCACAAGCTGTTTCAGCAGAAAGAGGTTCATTGGTGACAATGTTAGCTTTTGTGAATGCTATGGGTAATACAATTCCACCTGTCTTTATATTTCCAAGAGTAAACTACAAGGATTTTATGATAAGTGGAGCCCCAACAGGAAGCTTAGGGCTGTGTAACAAAAGTGGTTGGATGACAAGTGAGAACTTTTTAGTTGCAATGAAGCACTTTGTTTCCCATGCTAAGCCATCTGTGGATCATCCAGTGCTGTTATTAATGGACAACCACAAAAGCCACATTTCATTTGAAACAATAACATTTGCAAAAGAAAACTTTTTGATTTTATTAACATTTCCAACACACTGCAGTCATAGATTGCAGCCTTTGGATGTTTCGGTGTTTGGTCCTTTTAAATCTTATTTTAGATTGGCTCAGAATGAATGGTTGGCCTCCAATCCAGGGAGAATTATTAACATATATAATTTACCTCAGCTAGCATGCAGAGCATATAATATGTCGTTCACAATAAAAAATGCTTGCAGTGGATTTTCTAAATGTGGGATCTATCCACTTAATAGACAAATATTTGGGGAAAGTGATTTCATATCATCTAGTGTTAGTGACAGACCTCTTCCTGTCGAGCAACCAGAAAATAAACAACCAGATAATCAACAATCATATGAAAAAAATAAACAAGTTGATTCTTCAGAATCATCAATCAAAATAGTTAGTCCAGAAACCATTCATCCGTACCCTAAAGCACCCCCAAGAAAATATTCTAAAAAAAGAAGACAGCAGGGTAAAAGTACTATATTAACTAAAACTCCAGAAAAGACAGTAGATAAGAGGAAAATTTCTGAAACTGGTAAAATTAACAAAAAAAATCGAAAAAGAAAAAATTGACCTCAATAGAGTGAAAGAAACAGAAAATTCTGATGCAGATTTTTTAATTGTGTCATCTGTAAAAAAATGCACCAGTAAACCAACAACAACAAAATACTTGCAAAATCTGCAAATGCAACTGGAAAATTTTTTTTGGCCTGCTTGGATTCAGTGTTTTACTTGTCAATGGTGGATTATGTGGTAATTGTAATAATAACAGCAAGAAGCGTTATTATGAATGCGAACTATGTGAAGTTGACTGTTAATATCTTCTACACTTTCTTTGATTTATTGGTTTTTATTTCATGTACTTTACAACAAACAATAATTGTTGTTTTTTGTATTTTGGTTAAACAAATAAAATGAATTTTTTAAATATCTAATAAGATACTTTGTTATTGGTTTTTTGAAAGTAAACTAGATACTTTATATGGTATAAAGTTGTTTATTTATTTCTAATTTATAATTTAGCATAGGGATGCTGTAGGCAATGACTCATTTCCCTATTGGAAATGTGTCATTACTGGGTATTATATCCAAGCATTTAAACAACGCTTTTTGTTTTACTAAAAACAATTGTTCGTGTTTTTAATTTATTTTTAATATACATATATTTTTTAATAAAATTATTTTAGGTTTGTCAATATTTGCAGACATTCTGCTATATTTATAGCTTTTTCGGGTTCCCTAATTGTAGAAACTACCCTTACTGCTTGACTGCCTTGAAACTTACTTAGGACCTCTCTTCTTTTATTAATTTTTTAGATTTGTCCCATTCAATAATTTTTTTTGTCCCATTCAATGAGTAGTTCTTAATGAATGGGACAAATGCTAATAAAACTCTCTTTTTACCAATACCCATATGCGGAATCAATTTCTTTGTTTTTGTTTATCATAGTACGAGAGTTAATAGTTATCAAAATATTTTCAAAGTAATTTTTAAACAAATTTATCAACCTCAAAAAATGCATTTTACGAAAACTGTCCCATCCATTTAGGTTCTCCCCTACCTCTTTCTTGCCTGTTTGCAGCTATCCAACAAATCTTTAGTTATTTCAACTTCATGTGCCATGAGCCCATAAAATGTGAGGTAATCTTGGATAGAACGTAAAGAGATGATGGTGTCTGTGGACATATTGTCAACAATCAGATTTTTATTGCTGCTGAACCCTCGTTCAACTTGAGCTTGCCCGTGCGATAAAATGAGGACAATTTAAAAAATTTGTTGAAGATTTGTATACAGCTTTAAATCAGAGTATTTCCACAAAAAGTAGTCCAAACGATCTTTATCTTTATCAAAAGTCAAAAATAATTCTTTGTTATCAACAACGACAGTTTTACAAAACCTGGAATATTCGTTTTTAGCTAAATCACCAACAGAAGCTCTAATTTTCTTGTAAGTAACAAGTTTCATCAACAGTTTTTTAAATAAATATTCACATTTTTCTGGGAATTCAACCATAAATGATGGGGAAATACACATCAGACAGCGAGCAACCAGAGAAGACAAAGGGCTCTTCTCAATGATATGAGTACACATCGAGACAAGGAAATCGCATACTTCCCTCTTGAACTTGTCAATTTGAACTTCAGTAATCTTTCCTTTACTCTTGAGTTGCAGGAGATCATACTTCAATGAAAAGCCAACATCAATCTTGCTGGTTAAAAGCCGGTTTGCACAATTAGATAAATCTATTTTTAATAAAGACGTTATAGTTTTGGCATTTGCAAGAACATCTAATCGAATGAACTTTGCATAAAAGTTGCGTAGAAGTTCTTCAAGTGTCACCACCAGAAAAGGAGTCATTGGCTTATCAGTTTGAAAAGAAACTAAAAAAAAAAAAAAAATACAATATTGAAAATAACATTTTGCATTATTTTCTGAAATTTTAAAATAATAAGAAAATAGTTTATTTCTTTCAATATATTAAAGAGCATAAACAGCAATACAATTGCATCAGGAATATAACAAGGAATACCAAGGAATGCATTTAGATTGCCACTAATTTCTTCAAAAAACTTTAACTTTAAAGGAACCAAAACTTCATTTGCTCGAGCACTTAAATGTTCGAAACTGGTGTTTTGCCCTGATGTACCATATCCAGGTTGCTTACTCTTTGGTAAAGACTTCCAGTAATCAACAACTAAGACTACTTTTGACCAAACCTGAATTGCTTTCTTGGCAACACTTTGGTTTTCAGCCCACCGAGTGCTACAAAACATGTAAGGGAAATCTGAACTTGTTGCCCCAGCTATTCGTTCATAATCACTTGCTCTTGATGGACTTTCATGAAATACTTGGTACATTGAAGACAATAACTTCTTTATGTTCCAGCCTGTAGCTTTGGCACCAGTTTGTAAGGCTCCATTTAAAGTATGCAAACCACAGGTACCAATACCAATGAGCGTACTTAATTTATTGGTCTGACGTTCTTCATTCAGCATTGTCAAAAACCGTTTATTAACATTAGGGCCATCCATAGATACCTGGAGCATTTTTTCATCATTCAAACCAATTATGCAGGATTTAAACATATTTAGAATATCTGGGGCTGCAGCTTTTCCCATAAATTCTGAAGTATAATTCTAGTACAAACGGTATTACTCTCCTCATTCCAATACCCCACATGCAAGTCCATTTGACCTTTCTTTACAACTTTATTGTAAGACTCATCAAAAAGACATACAAAGTTATTCAGCTTGTTAAGATCTCCTAATAGAATTTTTTTTAAATATGGGGCAAGACCGTGAGTTACTATATAGCCAGATTTTATTCGACCACAGGAAAAGTTGTTGGCAATTTTGCTATCTGGAAACATTGATGCAAATTGTTTAGACTTATTCTCACTTGATCCAGAAGAATATTTGCTTTGAACAATATCTAAACACCAAATCAACTCTGCTTTCAAAACTGTTTCCTTTTGAAGCATATCTGAAATGTTACATTGCTTTGATGAGGTAGGCTTCTGTGGTTCTGATTGCACATTTTCTTTGAACAAAACAGAGTAACTTTCTTGAGGCAATCGTTCTATGTGCTTTACTCCTTTTGAACGTGCATCAACCGCCTTGATACCCATAGCTGCTACTGAAAACAACTTAGAACAAACTTTGCATCTTGCAAGGTTGGGATTTTTATCTTTTTGAAGCCAAGAAGTGTAACTATCATTACTTAACCAAATTTCTTGGAAACTACTTTTATATTTAGGCATCTAAAGGTAATTTATGAAACACAAATACTATTTTGTATTCAATCTCAAGTTTGTTAAAAAGCTGTAATTAAAAAAGGGGTAATTGAAAACTAAGACTCTTCCCCTATGGCACAGTGTTTACTTATACAGTGTAGAAAAAACTAAAATCACAGACGGAAAGTAAAAGAAAAACAAGGACAGCCTATTTTCAAACTTCAAAACTTGACCAAAAATATATGTAACACCACTAGATTAAAAAATGTTATATTTAAGTCTTTGATTTCCATGTTCAAAGTGGCCAGCCACTTTGTACATGGAAATCAAAAAAAAAAAAAAAAATCTAAACAATGATTTTTAAACCAAAAAATTAAAAATAATTAAACATGTTATTTAAAAAAATATTAGCTAAAAGTTAAGGATATATTTCAAATAATATATAAGAACAACAATTTAAAAAAAAATTCAGCAAAAAAAACTACTATATTATTTTGTAGAACCACATTTCTCTTGTAATCATTGATTTACTCTCTTTGGCATCGAATTTGATTTTGAAGACTTGATATATTGTTGATATCTGATATTGTTGTTTTCTCCTTTAAATATATCGATTAAGGGAAGAAGGTATTATCAATATTCAAAAATTTCAATATACTTATCAAAATTAATTTGACCTTCAAATAATTGATAGCATACAACTTCTGTATAGTTCATGCAGGTCCAAATGCATACATGTGCTACTACTTTACTTGGTTCGCTTTAATGTAAAATTGAATATGCAATATTTAACTTTTTTTCAAATTGTTTTTTTGACGATGAGATAGTCTTTGGTCTCAAAGAAAAATAGATTCGTAAATGTTTTTTCATAGATTGTCAACCGTAATTTCGGAGTTTCATGCTGTATTTTTTTATTGCTCATTTTGTAACTTTTTTATTACTTGTTTTAATTTAAGTTTTTGTTAGTAATATTTCAAACAACAATAACAAAAGTTTAGAGTTAGTAAATGCTGATGAAAATAAAAGTAAAATTATAAATGAAAATCATCAAATAAAGCAGCAAGCCTCAACTTTTGGCCAACATTAAAAAAATGAAAATTATAAAGTAGATGTTTTAGAATTATATATATTTAGTAAGACAAAGTAAATTTTAAAGAAACAACATGTCAATTAAATAGTAAAGACTTTACTTATTAATTAGCGCTAATAAAATATTGAAAAAATTAAACAGTTTTCAAAATAATTTTAATCAAACAGGTGCTTTAAAAAAAAAGGAGAAAGTGGGCTTTCTCTATAAATAAATATATATTTATATATATATTAGGGTGCATCACAAAATAACAATTTAAAAATATTGATTTTGTCTGACAGCTAATTTTGTTCTATATATTAAAAAAACAATGACTTTCAAAAACTTAAGAATAAGAAATATTTTTAGAGGTCCCCAACACCCTTGAATATTTGACCAGTCCCTAATAATTAAAAAATATATAGTTTTTCAAAAGTAGGTCGTGTTGGGTCTCAAATTAAGCAAAATTTTAAAAAAATTTCAAAAATAATCATCATTTAAAAAAAAAAAACATTTTATATTTCACTGCTATATATATATAAAACTACAAAAAATGCACCATTTTCATTTTTCGTTTAAAAATTTTATATTTATTGCAGTAAAGTCTAATGTGAATTTTTTTAATAAAATGATGATTATTTTTTAAATTTTTATAAAATATCACTTAATTTGAGACCCAACATGACCTACTTTTGAAAAGCAATTTTTTTGAAATCATTAGGGACCGGTCAAATATTCAAGGGTGTTGGGGGGCCTCTAAAAAATATTGAAAGACAGTGTTTTTTTAATATATAGAACACAATTAGGTGTCAGACAAAATCAATTTTTTTAAATTGTTGTTTTGTGATGCACCCTAATATATATATATATATATATATATATATATATATATATATATATATATATATATATATATATTAGGGTGGTCCTTATTCATTACAAAAAAAATTTTCTTCAGTTTTCTGACGGGACACCCCCTTCAATGGTTGACGTTTATGAAAAAATAATTGTACTGAAAATTTTATTTGAAAAAAATACATTTTAGGGGTCTCTACCGCAGAGTTTATATCTATAAAAGTGCCCACAGAAGGCTCATATGCTCAGTATTCTACAATATGAATGATTAGGACAAATATGATCACAGAGCACAACATTGCTTTATTGAAGCACATTTAAACAACTGTTACAGTGTTACATATTGTAATTATTATTGTCCTTCTGTGTTGAGACTGTCAAAGTGACAAAAACCGTCTAGTTAGTCCATTGCCAGGGTATTCTTCGCTCGATCAGGAAATCGCTGGCGGTACTTCTTTACAATTAAGAGAAGGCACTGTTTCTGCTCCTCATCGTTTGTGTGCAGCTTGTTGTATTCGTCCATTAAGGCAACTCCACGTTCTGCTATGTCATTCACAACTCTCATACTACTGACAGTGTTCTTCGCCAACTGATAGTCAGCATCTGCAGACCAGAGCTTCACATCTTTGTTGAGGAAAGTTGACGGTAGACCAGTGATGGTGAAGAATCTACGACTGCTCTCGGTGACAAAGTCTTCCAAGTTCTTGGAGCTCACCAGCGTAGGATCAACAGTTATCCTCTTCAAAGGATATTCTGCACCCGGTGCTTGCAGGGCACTGACCATCAGACGCTTAGTGTCATCGGAGACTTCGTCATCAAAGAAAGCCAATGCAATCAGTTCTTCTGACAAGTACCACAAATGTCCTAAAATTTTCTTCATTGCAATCTGAGAGACTGCCTGATTCTGTGCCTTGTATTTGTCGATCTCCTTGATAAGCTCGAGATCAACACGAGGCGAAGATGGCGCTGACGGCGCTCTTAACCAGGCCTTGACATACAGAGTCACTGCGAAAAGACACACGTCTGCTATTCCCTTCTCTTCTTTCTTTGTCATCTTGAACTGGCTTCTCAGCATCCATATTTTCAATGAATAAATAGCCTTGGCCATCCATCTGGCTTGATGCAGTCCTGCCGGAGCTTTGAATGAGCATCCTTGAGATGGAACGCCTCCCAGAAACATTATTGTCAGCTCTAGCAGTTCGCGATAATCATCACGAGGCTGAAACTGTTGCAGTTGGTTTTTTAGCAAATGCAATAATTTCATTTGCAACACTGGAAACGGCACTGTGCACGATGTCATTCGAACTAGAGCCTGAAAGTTTGACCGGTCAATGATTTCCCAACTGCTTTGAAACCTTTTAAAAATCATAATGTCTGGACCCTTTGAAGGGCCAAGTGAAAGAGTAACCGTTGCCTCTAAGACTATTTCTAAAATGTGATGACGGCAAGCAAACCAGAGCAAATCTTTGTCAAACTTCTGCTCCAGTAGGATGCAAGCACCATTTCTTGGACCACTATTGACGGAAGTAGTGTCGAAGCACACGCACTTGACTTTATCAGCTATGCCCCACGCTACAGTTACATCATAAACAGCTGTTGCTGCAGCTTCTCCAGTTCCAGATGGCAGCTTCGGTACACAAAGAAGTTGGTCAACTCCTAGTCCAGACACGAGGATTGGGATCCGGTCCACAATTTTTTTGCTACTGATATCTTCCAGCAATTTCCCATCCCAGTGCATTGTTAGTGGAACTGTTGGCTTGAATTCTGCTTTCAAGTTCTCTGCCATTCTCTGCCTACATTTCATCCTTTCTCTTCGAATGGACAATCGATTGATATTAAACTCTGCTGGGTCATGACCGAGGTGCTGCAGTGCTGGAGTCAGGACTAGTGCAGCATTTCTATCACTGACCTTTGCCGTATCCAGACATACTGCTAACTTGTCATTCAGTATTTTGTGTGTGCCACGTTTACGTTTAGTTCTTTTTGAAGTTGTGGTTGATGATGGCTCACCAAATGCTTCATTATCATTACCAGACTCCTGTTCGCTTTCGGAATTCTGAAGAATAGCTTTCTCCTCTCTGGCCACTCTGTCCTGTTCTTCTCTCTCTTTTCTTCTCTTGAAGTTTTCTTCTCTACTGTGAACATCTCTTTCTCTTTTGGCCATGGCTTTGTCAACACTTCCCATCTTACCACGTCGTCCCGCCTCACGCTGAGCTAACAGGAACTCCCTGTCCTCCTGCATGCTAATCATCTTCATGGCGTCCGCATGAGCAATGTCAAAAAGACTCTCTAAGCCATCCTTCCATTCTTCTTCCTTCTTCAGTAGACTTTCAGAGCGCTTTGCTTTATTTCCCTTATTTTTCTTCAGTTTGTCATATTCATGGAACAGACATTCAACTTTTTCAACAACGTGTTTCTTCAACCGTGTCGGGATGCGGGCTTTAGCCCACACTTCAAAAACGTCATTAGTTGTTGAATGTGATGCTTCACGAACGGTCTGTTTGGTAGCCTCTTTGTAATAGAAGAAAAGTGCCATGACTTCGTTCTTTGACGGTAACTTTGTAGAGATGAGAATTTCAGACATTTGGCCTATCAGCCACAACTCAGTTTCTCGTCTTGTAGTTGTTTTCGAAGTCCTACAGCAAGCATTGGCCATCTCCCTTAAAATAATAAATTTTATTTGTTACCATCCAATTTAATTATTCAAATTATATGTAATTTCTAACAAAAACTTATAGAGCTCAGAAAACTAACTGACAAAATTTATGTTATGCAATATAAATAAACAACAATGACATATGAAAACTCTGACAAGGTCTAAAACCAATAAATAAAATACACAATTATGTGCATAAATGAAAAGTCAAGTTCGATACTATGGCACTCAGGCAATTGATATTAATTAACAATTTAATATGGATTTAGCACAGCGGATCGGTCATTCTGTCTGTTTTATAATAATTCATTGTTAAATCAATATAATTTGGCAAATTAATATTTAAGCAAAAATAAACAAAGAAAACACTCACTTTTGATCCAGTATCCACTAGGTCAGTTGTTACGGAAGTTTCCCTGAGAGAGTCAGTAGTCACTAATTCAGATTCATCAAATATTATTGTTATATTGAGTGTCTGTCAGTGTCTGATTACAAATGGCTGACAGCTGGTGAAATGCATTCTGGATAATTTAACAATAAATAAGTAACATCATATTGATAAATTATGCAGGCAGTATAGTGTGCAGTGAAAGAGTTCACCAGCATAACAACTAGTGACATGCAGCCACGGAACCCCACATGATACTTAACTATTATATATGTGGTAGGGACCTCTAAATGTTTTCAGATTTAGCTGATTTTTTTTGTGAATTTTTTATGCATGCATATAAACAAAATTCAAGGGTGCCCTGTACAAAAATCAAACTTTGAAAATTAAGGACCACCCTAATATATATATATATATATATATATATATATATATATATATATATATATATATATATATATATATATATATACCCAGTGGGCACAAGGCGCGTTGAAAGCGTCTAAAACACGTATTAAAACGTTTTAATACATATTTTAGACGTTTAAAACACGTCTTGTGCCAACTGGGTATATATATATATATATACATATTTATATATAGGTGTAGGATTTCAAATCATCAAAGAAGTAACTATTTGCTTCTCAATTGATAAGTATAATCTATATACTCTAATAAAATTTCCTTGAAGATAATGTAAGAAAATAAGGAGAAACTAAAGACAGCAGTTAAATTTGAACTTTTTTTTAAAGTTATTTAAGGACTTTTAAGGAGTTTTTTTTTATTAAGGATATTTAAGGTTTATAAGGAGGAGTGGGAACCCTGGTTAAGTTTAGTTTAGTTTAAGCATGTAATTTTAGTTTAAGCATGCAATTTTAGTTTAAGCAAGCAATTTTAGTTTAAGCAAGCAAAGATTTTCGTTTAACCATCTGTTGATATTTGATCAAAATCTGGTACGATATCGTATCCGATTATGATCAAATATAATATAATACGTATTTTTGATAAATAAGTAGTATTAAACTGGAATTCGAAGCTTAAAACTAAATGCGTATTTTTCTGGTATCAACGGCGTTATACGCGATTATACGCGATGTACGCGATTATACGCGATTATACGCGTTATACGCGATGTTATACGCGATTAATACTCCGAGTATTTACAATACTAGATATGCCGACTGGGATGTTACCAACTTTCTTTCTGCCTTAAGGGTCATTGAGCAATAATTACAACTTGCCAAATCTGCAACAATTTTATAAACAAATCTTTGATTTTTTTTTGTATTAATGATCTCAAACTTTTAAAGGAGTTTCTTGGTGTTAAAAATAAAGTATTCTTTTAAAATCATTTAATGAAATGGTTTCATGTCATTATTAGATGATTTACTAATTGTACAAAAAAAAAAAAAAAAAAAAGAAAAGAAAAAAAAATTGAAGAGTCATTGAATAAGTCCTTTTTATTGCTTAATGATTCTGACAAACCCATGAAATAACAGCGTTTTAATATTACTGGTTTAGTTTCTCAATTAAATAATCAACTGCTTGGTTGGGTAAAATGACTAAAGCACTAATAACCAAAAGAAGAATGTGAGTCACAGCGAATTCTAATTTTGCTAAATATTGCTGCTAATTTCTAATCTTTTGTAAGATCCTCTTTTTTTTCAATTTACAAAATTTGTTTTCACGATAAGTTTAGGCTGAAATATGCTCATAGGATCGACTTCAGATCTTGTAATAAGATAAATTATAAATTGGAGAAAAACTCTATGATTAAATTAATATTGAAAAACAAAAAAAAGAGGATCGGCACCCAAATAAGAAAATATTGCTTTTCTTAAAGCAAGAGAGGAAGCCGACGTAGATATAAGTACGTCAGAATTCTGTAAGGAGAAGATTGTTTTTTTATGTTAACAACGAACTACTATTGACTGAGAATGAGAAAAACTTCTCAAAGAAGAGTTTTCAAGTGAAAACGTTTTATTTAAAAAAAGTATTCATTTATCATTTATGCACACATACACTGTTTTATCTGAAGTAGGTTATTTTCTTTTGCAAAGAAAGTACAAGTTGTTGTTAATCAGCTATTATATTAAAAATAAAAATATCAATACATATATAAATAAAGCCTTTTAAAGACCACAATTACAGTATTATTTTAAAAAGTTTTACAATTTTATAAAGAACATAATTATCTAAAAATATATTACTCTGTGTACCTATGAAAAATACCATTTTAAGTATAAAATATAAAAATATGAGCAACTTTCTCTTGACTGTAAATCGCTATACTTTCCCATTATATTTTGGAGCGTTTTTAGTGTATCTAGAAGATAGAATATACCTCAGAGCGTTTTTAGTGTATTTAGAAAATAAAATATATTTTTTTAAAACCAAAGCCTGTTAAACATTACACCATCTTTAAAGTTTTTTCTTGTTAAACAAATGTATGGTAATTACAAGTACCTCCATTGACTTTCGGAAGTTTGTTCAGAGTGGTTATCTACCTCTTCATTTTCTCCCTTAGTAAAAGTAGCATCTGAGGTTTCCAAAGGTTTTTTACCGTGCTTTAATCGAATAGAATTAATAGTAGATAACGGATAATTACCAGACTCTAAGTACTTTAATACATATTCGTCAGCATCAGTGATAACAAACCTGTGTTTAAAAATTTCCACTATTGCTCCGATTGCAAAGTCTGACGGTGTATAAAATTGCGGAGATTCAACATTTGAATCTGGTTTATGAACACGAGTGCGTTCCAAAAACCTTCCGCCTATTATTCCAGAATTTCGCTGAGATTTCTCGTAAATGGCGATCATTTCATCAGAGAGATAGTAAGAAATTATGAACCGCCGTAGCTTATCTTCAGCATGGACAGATTTCTAAAAAAAAAAAAAGTATAACGCTCTTCTGTAAAAATTATTTGTGGCGCTCTAGCTAATCATGAGATAAGTTAAAAACTTCGGTGCATGAGGAACGGTGAGTTTTATTAAAAATATCAACAAGTATTCCGTATGTAAATATACCCAATTTTTTTTTAAAGAAAAATTATTTGCTGAAAAATAGCTTTAAGGATGGGATTTTCTTGTAAGGATTCAATTTTATATTTAAACTAATAGAGCAAATTACCATAACTGCTTCATAACGTAACACCTTGTTTGCATTTTCTAGTAGTTTGATAAAATCTTTCTTTGGAGGTTGGGGTATTAATGATAAACATGATTGCAAAGAATCTTCTAATGATCCAAAACCATTGTAAGGAGGGATCTCCTAGAAAAACCACTCAAAAATTCAAAAAACAATTCAAAAATGAAGAAACAAGAGCAGAAAAAGTAATAACATTCAAAAAAATATAAATTTTTTTTGACGTTTTTTTTTAAAAAAAATTAAAACAACTCTAATCAATAAGATTTTGATTGGATAACTCACCTTTGTCTTTATATCAGCTACCTTTTGAGTTACATCCAATGGTGTAAAGTCATGAATATTGAAATTTTCCCTGTAGTACGACTTTGTAAAGTTATCACAATCATAAAGTAAAAAACGACGACCCAAGATAAACAATGTCTCACCAACTTTAAAATGCCTCGGTTCAAACCACTCAGTTATTTCATGTTCAGATAACTCCATACAAATTGCAGGGAAAGAAGCTAGAAATATGTTTAGTTTATGTAAGATTTATTTCTCTACTACTATGGAATGCCTAAACTATTAACTTTTGAAAAAAGCAATTAGCAATATATAATTTTTAACTATTGTATTTTGTAACTAAACATTATTATTCAGTAATTATTACACTTAACTAGTGGCATAAAAGATATTACTGGTGATTTATATTAATCGAGTTTACTCTTACTGTTTATTTTAGAATAAATTAAAGAAACCTTAAATACTAATATGTAAGATAAAAATTACAATAACCTTTACCTATCCTTAATCAAAAAGCAACAAATTGTGATAAAAAACTTAGTCTTATGCAAAAAATAAGGTTTAAATAAAAGGGGTTTTTTAAGCTAATTTTTATTAGAAAAATATTTGTAATGAACAATAACAAAAAAAATTTTGTTCAACCAACAAAAAAAGGTTTACAAACCTTTTTTTATTTGCTTATTTATACAAAATTTGGGAACAAAAAATGTTAGTTTCACAATTAAACCTCACACCAACACTCATGTTTAAGAAAATGAACCAGAGATTAGAATAAACCACTAGAACCCTTTTGACATTAGTTGACGTAAACTATCCTTTATCCTGGTGCAGATAAAGATTTATCAGTTAATTATCTATTTCCACTAGAGCTGTATTTGATGGGCAATTTAATACAAATTAAGCCCTAATTTAAAACAATTTAATACAAATTAAGCCCAAGAAATAAAAAATAATTTTCCCTTAAATTGAAGGCAAAAAGAGCTAAACCACAGCTAAAAAGAAATTGATGTGTCTCACTTAAAAGTACATCTGCTTTCAAAACATGCTATATCCTCTGCAACTAATAATAGCATGAAGTGAATATAAGTTGTGTGCACATTTGCAAATTACATGGGTTTGATATCAAGACTGTTGCAATGATTATTTGTGCTTGATATAATACTAGTGTTTAACAAAACAGTAGAAACACATAGAATATGCAGCTTGAAAAACTAGAATCATACAGGCAAAACAAAGTATACTACCATTGTATTGTCAAAAGTTGGGCAAAAGTTTTAAGTCAATTATCAATCGTTTTCTTAAGGATGATAAAATAGTCAAACTTCAGGCAGCAAAGCAATGTCTAGTATTTTGCAGAAACTGTTTCCATTCTTGTGAAGGTCATAACCATTGGAAACATAAAGCAAAACCCTTCCAGTTGACACAATCAGCTGTTTATATTAAAATTAATAAATTAATACTACCTCCGTTCCACAATAGTTGTCACATTTCGATACTTTTAAAAAGTTGTTTTTGTTTGATATCATGATATTTTCCATACCTGTTAGTATGGAAAATATCAGGTATTATCAAATAAATGATATTTTCCATACTAACAGGTATGGAAAATATCATGATATCAAACGAAAATATCTTTTATAGGATTACTCATATAAATAAAGAAAAACATAGAAGAGAAAGTTGACTCCCCATAAATTTAAAATGTAATGCTGAAGCCGTGGAGAATACAAAAAGTTTTTTAAATATTGAAATAAATGTTACTACTGTTAAAAATGACAGTAATAATTTAATTATTGTAAAGGAGCATGTTGAAAGTGACATTTATTTACTTATTGTAAATAGGTTTTGTTAAATGTGGCATTTTTAACTTAATTATTGTTATTATTGTTAATGGTTAGTTTATTGGTGGGTGCTCTCCACAGACCTCTTTTTTATTATACATTCTGTTGGTGGAGCAGCTTAGGCACTACTCTTGTATTTTGTACTAGTTTAAATATATAGTCTCTCCAAAATAAAAAGATCGTATTCAATACTTGAGATTTTACAACAACTATACAATTTACAAAGAACTTATTTCTGACTCACAATTTTTATTTCACCTATTGATCACCTATTTTTAAGTGCCCAAGCTTGTTAGAAAGCTTTGAGTAACCCTTTTCAACAAGCTGTTACTTTTAAAAATTGGTCTAATACATGCAAACTCAAACCTCTAGGTTTGAATTCCTGAGAATTATTTAAGCAATATCATTGCTGATTCAATTGTACAGATTCAATTGTTAAAACGACATTCAATACAATAGCCTATAACACTACTTTCCTAGATGGAGAATTATCAGGACATTCAGTCACATTTAAGAGACCAGAAGCCATGCACAAAGCTAGATGAGTGGCAAAACTTATCTACTCAATTAAAATCTATTT
The DNA here is from genome assembly GCF_058129835.1 of Hydra viridissima. Taxonomy (NCBI): domain Eukaryota; kingdom Metazoa; phylum Cnidaria; class Hydrozoa; order Anthoathecata; family Hydridae; genus Hydra; species Hydra viridissima. The sequence goes on along the minus strand of NW_028324304.1, from coordinate 9,204,866 downwards.
GTTTGAGCATAAAATTCAGAGACAGCCTGCAGGTACCATAACCACACAACACCAAGTCTCAAAGGTGAGGAAATTTGCTTACTTATAGTTCCTGGTGAATGAGATGCAATTCAGCAGTAGATGCAACATGGAACAACTTAAAACTATATCAGTCACTTTTGAGGTACAAAATGGTAAACAAAATAGTTTCAAAGAGTGAAACTAAGGCTCTTAGTCTGTATCTTAGGTATTTAATATCTAAAATGATTACACTTGCTCTCTTTAGCAGTAAGTTTACAGCAGAAGAACATTATGTTCTTGTAGATCAATTGCAGAAGGTCAAACCTGAAATGGATCTAAAATCACCTAGGACAAGGTTTGGTGTAGGATTCGGCAAACCTTGTCCTAGGTGATTTTAGATAGGTGACGGAAAGATACCAGGGTTGGGGTCGTTACCTTTTAAAAATACTTAAGTAAAAAGTAAAAGTACTGACTGTAAAAGTAACGAAGTAAAAGTAAAAAGTCTTGCTAAACAAAAATACTTAAGTAAAAGTAAAAAAGTACAGTATCTTGATAGTACTTTTTAGTTACAAAGTAAAAAGTACTTTTGTGCATTGCAAAAATAAACACATCAAGCACTTACATACAAAAAAATAAGTTTATCTATAAATCTTTTTTTTCTTGGAATAAAACAAATATATTAATTAACATTATTCAAATAGATTGGCAGGTCTACTACAACTTTCCATTGACACGCAATAGCAGTTGCTGTTCAAAATGTTCATCTGTCATTCTAGTGCAGTTTGGCATGAACACTTGTCCTGCTATACTATACATACTAAATAAATGTTCGCAGGCTGCACTTGCTGGCAAAGCAATGTTCAGTTCAAGAAAGACATTTTTCAACAGTGGAGAGCCATGAAGATCATCGAGTGATGAACTAGTGCTACTAATTTATGTTGAAACAATATTATTTGCAGCAGTACTAGTGTCATAAGATGATCTAAATTGAAAGAAATTGTCTTTAATTTCAGACATGGCTGCTTCATCTGCTGAATTTGCACTAGCAATGTCACTACTTTTAGTCAGCTGTTGCTACTGTCGAATCTTGTTCTCTAAGAATTCCAGACCAATTTTTTTTGTTCACTGTCTTTGATCCAAACTGTCTTAAATTTTGGATGGACAATTGCTGCTGCTATTAACTCAGCATTCATAATATACTGACTGAATCTGCTATCTATGGCAGCATCAATTTTTTCCACCATTGGCTTGCAGCACTGGATTGAGCTGCTGCGAAGAAGGAACTTCATTTTTTCTTTCAAAGTCATTGTAGTTGGCAGCAGGTATGCCATGTAGACCTTTGTTTCACACTGCAAGATATCTAAAGCTTGAGCAAGAGGCTTCATAACAGAGACATACTCCGCAATAAATGCTACTTCAGCTTGTCAAAACTGTGGCAAATCAAGGTTGTCACAAACGCCATTCATCGCATCAATTCCTTTTTCAGTTATCAGCCTGTTCATGCGTTCCATAGACATGTACATTGAATTCCATCTCGTCTGATTAGGAACAACAAACTGTAGTCCAAATGATTCATTAATAACTTCTGCAAATTTATTACTTCGTGACTGCTTGTTCCATAACGCCTGACATTTTGCAAACGTCGATTGAATAATCTTTTTAAAGGCTGCATCATAGTCAGCAGTTGCAACATCATGAGTAACTATTAAATTCAAAGAGTGGCATGCACATCGCTGATGAGAGGGCAGATGATATTCAAGATCAGATGTTGAATTAGGTTTAGTAAGAATGTCATCAACACACACAAACTCAATTTCTTGCTCTTCATCTACATTTTTTGGTTCTTCTGAAGCATGTGAGGCATGAGGGCTACTAACTAACTCTTGTGAATACAGGTTAAATGCTTTACAAAAATTTGAACCATTATCAGTTGTAGTTTTTGTGGTTTTATCTTGAATGTCAAATTCTGAGTGAATTTGTTCTAGGACAGCTGCTAATGCGTTATAGGTATGACATCCTTTCAAGCGTCGACATGCCAATACTGCTGATCCTCTCTTTAAAGTTGACTCTTCAATCCAGTGTACTGAGACACCAATGTATGACCGATGATGAGCTGACCAACAGTCAGTTGTAGTTGCAACAAAACGCTGTTTCTGTAACAGGCTAGTAACTTTCTGACGCATGACTTGGTAATGTTCACCAATTTATATCATGACAGATTTTCTACAGATAAGTGTTCGGTTTGGTGCCAGAGTAGTTATCAATTTTCTGAAACCAATCTTCTCAGTTGTGCTGAATGGCTGCAGGTCAGTTATTATATAATCAACTACAGATTTATCTAAAGTCTCCTGAGATGCAATTTTAGAGTTTCTCACAAAGTTGACTGTTTGCTGAAACTTAACTTGTTGAGGTTGAATGCCCTGATCTTCAATCTTTCGCTTTCTGTATGCAATCAGTTTGTCATACTCCTTTATTTTAGTGGAATGAATTCTCAAAAGAAAGTCAAATTATAACTATATCAATATATAATACATAAATTTTTTGAATAACAAAAATAAGCATCAAATATATGACTTAAAAAACATAAAAAGTGAAAAAAAACACAGAGAAGATTGTGCCAAACAATAAAAACCCAAAAACTAAATAATAACTTGTCATATTTTTGAAGGTTGCTGTATCCCAGCAAGATAAAAAATATATAACAACAACAGCAATAACAGACAAAAAATTAATCTAAAAAATTATATTTAACACACATGTGTTCAAAGGCAAGATAAAAAACATAACAACATCTCTATATTACAACAACCAACAAAGTAAGCTCACAATAGCAACCAACATCAACTCTGGTTTATAAAATAAAACTTCAGTTTATTTTTAAACAGTTGAAGCAAGTATACAACTACTGTACAAAATAAAAGTTGTAATAAAAATAAAACTGATCAAAACTTGCAACAAAAAACTTAAACGAACAACTAACTTATTTTGTAGATGATAAAATTCATTGTACTTTTTAATTAATTAATCGTTTTACACAACTAACTAAATAAAAATTACAGAAAAAAAATTATTATTAAATTCCAGAATATAAATATATTTAAAAAAAACTTATAGCAGTGTGTTGGAAAAAAGAAAAATTTTTGAAACATACTTTATAGAACAAACAAATGTAGCACAACATAACAACGTTACAAAAAGAAAAGTAAAAAAAAAACATTCTCTCCGAAAAATTATAGCATTATAGAAAAAATTAATTCAAACAGGTAAACATTAAAGACTTTCTATCTAAAAATTGTTATATATTCTATAGAGAATTCATTCCACTATAAGTATGATTTAATAACCATTAAATGATTAACTACGACTACAAAAAATCCACTAAATACATTAAATACAAAAAATCCACTAAATACAAAAAACACAAACCTTAACATGTTTCCGGAGTTAGATGGAGAGTTAGTATATGCTGAAACCTGTTTAGGCTGTGGTGCACACATCAAGCAAAAAAAATTTACAAATTTTGTCAGTAACATTAACACATTTAAACATCGGATTTAAGAGTGGCCAAGGAGATTTAGATTTATCATCTTCAATAGCACTACTGGAGGCTGCCATTATAATCACGCCATATGTCAACGAACCGTAATTTCAATTATGGAAAACTTTAGAACATTTTACGCCCGCTACTGGTTTCAATTTCTTGATAATATCAACTCCTTGATAATCAATGATATATTATATATACTAGATGTCTAACTTCAATCCGAAAAGTGAAGCCGTGGAAGCCATTTCTAATTTGGGCAAAAAAATGCATTTTTAACTTTTATTTCGCACGTCGGATATAGCTTTTGCCCTTATTACAAATGGCGGATTCAATTTGTAAACAAAAAAAGCGGCTTCACTTTTCGTCTAATAAAATCCCGCAAGTTAGACATCTATTATATATAATATATCATTGTTGATAATATCAAGAAATTGAAACCGTTACCGGCCGTAAAATGTTCTAGAGTTTTCCACAATCGAAATACGGTTTGTTGACATTTGGCGTGACAATATTATTGTCTGTATTATACTTCATTCAAACCAAAAAGTACTTTTTTAAAGTACTTTTTTCTGAAAGTAATTTGTTACAAAGTAAAAAAGTAAGTCATAAAAGTAATGAAAATAAAAGTAAAAGTACTGCAATGTAAATGTAACTCGTTACCTGTAAAAGTACTTCAAAAAGTAACGAAGTACTGTAACGAAGTAAATGTACTTTGTTACACCCCAACCCTGAAAGATACTAATGTGGTGGACTTAACTTTGCAGTAAATTTTATTTCAGCTAATGAAAAAAAAAAGATTTTAGGGACAAACATGTTCTATATAGTTTTAAAAATTATTGGATGTTTGATGCATCCTATTGAACATGCATGTATTTTTATGACAAACCACTATGCTAAAAATGTTTTATTATGAGTTAGTAAATGAAAGGAGTGGTCAATAATAAAACTGAAAGAATTGTGAATAGAAAAACTGTGGTTGTTATAGCTCTTCAGTCTATGTAAAAATCTATGTAACAGGCTGTAGTTAATTTTTTTTAGTGAAAAAGAACTTCAAAAAATATATGGTGAGAGAAAAAGTACAAAAAAAAAAAAAAAAGAAACTATTATTATATCAAAACTAAAAATTTACACATTAACTTAAAAAAATAAAATTATAAAATACTAAAAGAATACACGAGTATTATACTTTAAAGATTACACAGTTTTAGGAGGCTAGAAGAATGAAAAGCACTTTCAATGAATAAAACTCTAAGTAAAAAAGTAAAATGAAAATGTATTTATAGTATTCCTTTCAATCAGATTTCAATTCGAAGAAAATAAGTGTAAATACATTTAATGTTTTTAAAATTCATTTATTTTAAATTCAAAGAAAATATTTTTCCATAACTCACTGTCAAAAAACATTATAAAGGGTTTCAATACATTTTGGGATACATAAATAATGAAAATTTACAAAATGAAAATACATAATGAAAAATTACCAAACATTTGGTTTCAAATAAACAAATGTTTTTTTAAAAAGCTAATAACTTATTATTTAAATCTTAAAACTTAAAATAAATAATAAAACATAATCAATTATAACAGAAAAAATTTCTCTAACGTTTGTAACATAAAGACATTTTTTCTGTTTTTATAGGGCATGCATAAAATAAAGACTGAAGGATAAAAAACATTTCATCAAATGAGGTTTTGTCAAGGATAGTATGCTTTATATGCATATCAAAAAAATTTTTAACTGTTTTTTTTATGGACTGTGAATTAAAAATGGGAATGCCAAATAGCCCCTAATGTCTAAACCAAATTTGTAACAATTGTGATTGTTAATATAGAAAATCAACATTTTATATAAAATATGTTTTATGTAAAAAGTAACAGAAGTTGTAAAAATAATTTATAAAGATATTTAATTATAAGTATATATGTTATTACATATGTAGCATAAATATTGAAGACAACAGTAATATTAAAAATATAGGCAAGTGACTGCTACATACTAAGCAACTGGAGAAAGACTATTATTTAAAATTCAAATTAAATTGTAGATGTTATTTTGAATTATAGATGTTATTTTGAATAGTAGATGCTATTTAGAATTGCAAATGTTAATCTGATTATGACATAGGTTTATACCTGGCATATTATTTAAGTCAATAGGGATTTTTCTTCTACCAACAAGAACTGGGAAGGGATCTCTTCCATCATTAGAACTGTGTATTTCTCGAATTTCCATTGTGTTATCAACCAAAAAAAAATGCAACACCTAAATACATAAATAAAACCTCAGCAAAAATACAAAGAAAACCTAATGTGACATAAATAAAACTTCAGTATTGCAAATTACAAAGAAGTTTTCTTTTCACCCATGACGTAACTATGAAGACCCATGGGGTAAACATGAAGACTCCATAAAGTAACTTTGAAATCCATATTGTCAAATATGAGCCAAGAATTTAACCCCTTAACAGTGTATGACAGTTATATCCGTCGAAGGTAAAGTGATACTTATATGTGGACAACCGATATAGCTGTTGTTGAGTATGCTTTTTTTTAAAGACTTGTATCTGAGGCAAAATTGCATTGTTTTTTTTAGTTTTTTCACTAAAAGATCTGGAAATAGTTAAATTTTGCGGTCTGTCTTCTGTGTGAATTTATTTTTTTCTCAAAAACATTAATTTCTTATTCCAAGTAAAAATTGAGAAAAAAAAAGAGCACCGACTTAAAATCTGAAGGTTCTATTTATCCAAAGAGACTAGTTGAGAGACATTTTCCATCATTAATACCTCCCAATCCTATCAAGACAAACCCATCAAGAAGATGTGCAGTATGTAGTGCTAACAAAATTCGAACTAACTCTAGATACATGTGTGTTGAATGTGATGTTGGTCTGTGTATTAACTTTTGTTTTAAACATTATCATACTTCCAAAGACTTGAAATTAAAAGTTTTTAAATAATATTATTAAAATATTGTGAACAAAAATACTTTTCAATTTTTTTATTTAAAGTTAAGAAGTTTCCTCATTTAAATAAAAAAAATGTATTCCACTAGGAAAGAGGTGCCGCAAAAAAAGTGTTCCACTGTTAAAGGGTTAAATCCATGGGAAACAGTGGTTTAATCATGGGCCCCCATAGTATTCCATGGGGTTTCAATTAAATTTTATGGGTTATACATTGAATTCCCATGAAATATTTCTATATGGGACTTAAAATATACTGCAATTATACCAATGATAACCTATTAAATATTTAATACTAATTTTAGGTCTTTAACAAAAATAGATTTTTTTTTTTTGACAATAACATTCTTTTTTAAAACAAGATGATGGTTAACAACAATATATTGTTTTTCTTTTGTTTTGTATTTTAAATAGTAAATTATGATTACAACTTTATGAACATAAAAAACAATTACATGGATAGTTAGAATATTAAATTACTTACACATGGCCTTATTTCACCAAACATTTTATCACTGTCATCCCAAATACAATAAAAACGCAAAACCTTTCTATCCAATTCAATAAATTGTTTCAGCTTATCAAACTGATTTGGGGTTTTGTATGAACGATGAGGCTGTTCAAGAGACATACTATATAGATCTTTTGGGCATTCCTCTGGTTGGTTTAATACAATACCTTCTGATGTCATATATTCCTAAAATATGAAAAAGGGTATTATACTCCTAAAACATGAAAAAGGATGAACACTATAGCCAATAAATTCACCACCAATGTATTATGAAAATAAAACTACCCTGGTAAACTCATCACAATCATATATCTTGAATACTTTTCCATAAATTGCCATCTCAACACCAATATTAAAGTCTTTCCAATGCCAATTGGCTCCTAACTCTTTTTTAGGAAGTTTTTGTCTTTTAATTAACTTTCCTTGAGGAATTCCACTAAAAATAAATTTTTTTTAAAAAACTCTGCTAATAAGTTGTCATTATGTTTTTTAAGTGATTTAACTTTATAAGTTCTAGGAAATATACCTATTTTTTACAACAGGTTCAACAACTGAAATAGAATCATCTTCTAAGTAATAGTAAATCTTTACAAGACGCACACAATAAAATTCATCATGTGATTCATGGACTGTTTGCTTGAAAAAAGCTTTAAACATAAGTACTTTTTTGTCAAATACAACATGAGCTGGTAAAAATTGCTCTGAAGGAGCCTGTTTTGCTTGTCCATATGTCAATGATGGTTTAAAACTAGCTAACTCATCAAGATCATCCTCTGTTAAACTGTTTGTTAATTGATTTTTTGGGATAGTATACCCATTTTTATACCCTAATGTTTGTGCACGATGGTACTTGGTTTTCTATAAAAGAAACAGAGGATGGCAAGAATAAATCTTAAAACTCGATAACAAATTTAGTTTTATGAAAAAAAAATTGATCAAGTGTGATAATAAAAAGCATAAAAGTATATAAATCTTAATAGAATTTTTTAGCCTGTTAAGTGAGTTTTATGTTTTATCATAAAGAGAAATAAGATTCATTAACACTAAGCCACAAATTTGTTGCCAGTTAGATGAGAATTAGTTTTATGTTTAAGGCTCATACTTAAAATAACTTCAATAGAATTCTGGATATGAAAGTAACTTTATAAATTCCCTGATTTAAATTATGTTGAAAATATTATAGATTAATGAATTCCTATAACTTTTATTGTACTAATTTACTTTAAGTTTCCCTTAAAAATTTATAAAAACAAACAAACAAGTGAATCATTTATATATATATAAAAAAAAGCCACACTGCTTCAGAGCTTTTGCATCAATTTTAAATGAATTTTAAATTCTATAAAAAGCTTTGCAAATAATGTTAGGCAGCTTAATAATGTAAAGGGATGTAAGAGAGCTTGAGTGTTACTATATGATGAAGTTATTGGACAAATGCTACCACCTTAGGTTTTTTTTTTTTGTAAATAGAACACAATTACTCTGACTGGAATATAGGTTGTATTCTGGAGCAAGGATAGTTAAAACATATTCTTAAAGTGTTTTTAAAGAATTTTTTATTCTTTCCTCAGTTAATACAATATTATAAAAAGCCAAGAATTCATAGTAATAAGGACAGAGGATTAAGGCTATAGTGCAAGATACTTTTAGTACTTATACATCAGATTGTATTTGCATAACTAAAGCAGAGTTAAGTTTTGTTTCTATATATAGCTGGGATTGCTTCTATATTTCATAAAAAAATAGGGATTGAGTTGTGCAAGTTTGTTTCTAATTTACAAAACCTACTTCAAAATGCTTGAAAAAGTGCTTTAATTGCATTAATGGTTGCTGAAAAAATCAGTAAAAAGATAGATCAGATCTAAAAGTTTTTTAATTTTTTTTTTGTTCAGCTGGAAATTTAGAAGATGAAAATCACAAGTTCAGTGTGAAACCTAAATTAAAATTCATTTACGACTTTTCTGATTTTTTAAAATTTTTCTTTTTGAAAATAGTTATTTCGGTTATGTTAATAATGAAAGTATTATAAAACTTTAAAACAAATGATATAACAATAAATCGTTGTATATGTATAGTTTTAAAAACGTGCTCACATTTGGATCCATAAAATTATTCCCTGGCAAAAAAGGAAGCGCCATCTTGTGGACTGTTCACTGTATCTTAGTACCGTTGTTAAGGAAATCAGTGTTTTCATGTAAAATGTTTACTTTATACCGCGGTTTGAAACTTTTTTCCCCGCAGAATGTAGAGCTATGCGCGTGGCATTAGTTTGACTCCTTGTTATTGCTTACGGTTAACTTCCCGCTTGACGCTGATTACAAAATATATACTGTCGAAGTTTTCCAGAAGCTACCGTAAGGGATTTTTCATATTTCATTTAGGTAATATGAGGATGTCCAATCGAATAGACATTTTACGTAATGGTGATGACGAATATGCAAGTAGTAAGAAGAAACACCGAAGAAATTCTGATGATAGAAAACGAAGTAGGAGTAGATCACGTAGCAGCAGTCGTCGTCACTCTTCCTCCAGAAGTCAAAGAAGACACAGACGCTATCGAGGCTCTTCTGGAACAAGGGCTTTGAAACGCTCTTATGATAGAGAAATAAGACTTAAGCAGTATTATAATAAGGTCAGTGACACTGAATTTAATTTTCAATTTGACCTACGTTTCCAATAAAACAGGTAGGTAAAGAAACTTGGTCATATTACTTATATTTATTAGTCACTGTTTAAACAGCAAGTGAGATATAAAGGGTATTTTTTCATCATAAATAAATATGCCAGTCCACTCTAAAAGTTGCATACCAATTTATTGTTTGATATTGGTAAAAGTTAAAGTCTTGCCAAAAAATTTCTTTGTTCCAAGCATTATATAGTAATTATTTGATTTTTTCTTTTTGTATCAAGTGGACCAAAAGATTTTGTTATGTTTTCAAACTTAACTTCAGTATTATAGTATTTAATTTCTCTGGCATATTTGTTTAACAATTTACGGTAGTTTTTGAAATGTTCATCACTTATTTTTCGTTCGTCCCTTTTTTCTCACTATGTATGTTTTGATGCTGCTCAATGAACATCAATGCTTGATATCCTTCTGATCTGAAATTGATCTATACTTCAAACATAATTCACACCTGCATGTGCCTGCATCTACATTATTTGTCATCCGTGTTGCTTGTTGCAATTGTATTCCAACAGAAGCACAAAGATTTGTACGAAAATGAGAATAGAGGAAGACGGAAAAATCTTGACAATGGAAACTCCAGTCGTTCATCAAGCGAGTCTACTGTTTGTACTAATCAAGTGAAAGATGATAAAGATGGGCATCTTATATACAGATCAGGAGACTGGCTGCAAAATAGATGTACTAAGATTTTAATTATTCAAGACATGCGGTATCGATAAGTCGTCTTGTTTGAAAAATCTATAATTAAGTGCCTAAATTAAATTACAGTTTATAAAAGCATGTTCAAAGAAAAAAAAAACTAAATTTTTAAAGTTTAGATCAATATTAGAAGTTTGCTACACTCAGACATACTTTTCTTAGTGTGTTGGTAGGCATCAAAGCAAGTACAATTATCAAATAACTGTTTGTATATTGATTTTTATCTTGTACATTTAGATGAAATTTGGACACTACTTGGTGAAGGGACATTTGGTAAATGTCTTGAGTGCTATGATAGGTTAGAGATTTTTTTTTTTATGGAATTGAGGTATTTAAACAAAAACTCAAAACACTGTCCAATGCAATTAAATGCATGATCTTTTATTTAGTTTAACGTTTAATAGTAATTATTTATATAGTATTGTTTTTTTTAGGAAATATGACAAGGTCATTGCTTTGAAAATAATTAAGAACATTGAAAAATACAGGGAAGCTGCTAAATTAGAATTGAAAGTTTTAGAAAAGTTATCCAAAAAAGATCCTGAAGGGAAAAAGTAAATTATACTGATTGTTTTTTTGTTTTATTTATTCTTTTTTGTTTGTTTTACAATTGAATTCGCCTAAAGTTCCCTAATGTAGACTTTTTATGTCTATATCTATTGACAACCTTGGAATAATTTTCAGTGCAGTAGCTTTTCTGTTTTTAGTTTGTGCATTAAGTTACTTGGTGCATTTGATTATCATGGTCATGTATGTCTTGCATTTCCAAAGCTTGGAAAAAGTGTTTTTGATTTTTTGGTATGTCAATTGTTTTAAAACCTACTACTGTCTCTTGCTTTTATATTTTTGGGATGTAGAAGCTTTAAGTTTTTCGCAAATTAATTTTACTTGTTCCTTTCATTAGAAGGAAAATTTGTATCAGCCTTATCCAATGCTTCATACTCAACATATTGCTTATCAGTTGTTAACATCTGTTAAATGTGAGGATTTTTTTTATTCCTTAAATGATTTTAGATTGATTGCTGTCATAAACATTAAATATATGTAGTCTCTTGTTCTGGGTATTGTTTTTTTAATTGATTCTTTGTTGTGTTAAACAGTTTTGCACAGTATCAAGCTTACACATACAGATTTGAAACCTGAAAATATGCTGTTTGTTGATTCATCATATGACACACACTGGAATGAGAAAGCTGTAAGACTCGTGTTTTTTATTTAGTTAAATAATTTGGTATATTTGCCAGGTTTTTAATTGATATTCAATATGAGTTATGAAATGACTTTTTTTTTTTAACCAAAGTATAAATAAACTTAGTGCTTGATTTGCTATGCTCTTTCAAAAAAAGGTATTTAGCTTAAAATTCAGACCTAAGTGTGGACTATTAGGCTGACACAGACTAAGTCTCATTAGGTTTCATTAAAACTTCATAGTTTTGTAATGCAAGCTCTTAGTAAATTAGTATTTATACTTTAGGTGTATATGTATATTTATGCAGCTTCATCTTAAACCAAGTTTTATTTTATTGGTTTGACTTACTTAGAGACAAGAGGTTCGCATCTTGCGTAGCTCAGAAATGCGTCTTATAGATTTTGGTTCAGCCACTTTTGACCATGAACATCATAGCACAGTTGTGTCAACAAGACACTATCGTGCACCAGAAGTTGTATTAGGTAATATTTTGTTTTGATTTTATTAGATTGTTGTATTTAACAACCTATTTCATAAATCTTCTTCATATCTTTCTTAAATAAATGTTTTTGTTATCTGATTCATAATAGATTTTTAAAGGGTATGTTCCAAGTGTTTCAACAAGTTTACTTAATATAAAATGATTATATTAAAGCTAATTTCTAGTGGGTTTGTTCTGAGTGCCTAACACTGTTCAATATGAAGCTTGTTTGGTTTAGGCTCAATTTAAAACTGTCATTTAATTGACACTCATATAATATTCCAATTGTGATTTATACACCAGACCCACTGGCTACATTTTGTTAATCAAACTGGACAAATTTAGTTAAATTGTTCTAAGTACCTGGAGTTTTAATAAAATAAAAAAAATTACTCTTTTTGAGATAAATTCAAATAATTCAGCTTTACAACCTATTCAGAAACTTGCAACTGTCTTTTTTATATAGGGGAAGTCCTGAAAAACAGCTGAATTTCTTAATGATTAATTTATTCAGTTTTTTATATGTAAATTTCTTTTCTTTTTGATACATGACTGATAGAAAAACTCTAGAAAATGTTTCACCAATAGAATGTTAATTTAATTTCATATTTCACTGCGTTCCCTAAAATACCTTTAGAATCTTTAATTCAAATATTAACTTTTGTTAAGTTGAAAAGTTATATTGATAAGTATGCATTCTTGTTATCATTAGAGTTAGGTTGGTCTCAACCATGTGACATCTGGAGTTGTGGTTGTATTATCTATGAAGTATATACTGGTAATACACTATTTCAGGTAAATTTATTTTAGGCATTTAATTTTGTAGTAATTCAATCTAGAAATTATATTGTTTTAAGTAAAAAAGTTGTAAAAATATTAAAATGATTTACTTTGTAGACTCATGATAATCGAGAACATTTAGCAATGATGGAGAGAACCTTAGGAAAGATACCCAACCATATGATAAAAAAGTCTAAGTAACCATCTTTGTTTTTTTGCTATTTGTATCTAAACCAATTTGTGCTTTACTGTGTCTAATGTTTGTTTTGGTGGTTGTTTTTTAGGAAAGTTAAATATTTCCATAAAGGAATGTTAGACTGGGATGAATATAGTTCTGAAGGAAAATATGTCAAGGATAATTGTAGACCATTAAATGTAAGTCTTGCAATTAGTGCCTTTTTTGATTTTCATACTTTACTTTTATTAATTTTTTATTTTCTTTTAAATAGGATTACATGACATCTAATCGATCTGCTCATATTGAGTTATTTGATTTACTTGGTAAAATGTTGGAGTATGATCCAGAAAAACGAATCGCTGCTCATGAAGCTCTTATGCATCCTTACTTTACCTGTCTTGTATCTCGTGGTCGAACTGATTCCAGTTGTTCATAAATATTTTGTATATTATATTTTTATTTACGTCAATATTATTTTTGAAGTTTTCTTTGTAAATATTATTTTAATCGTATAGATATATTCACACTAGTAGTTTTTATTTTTTTTTGTTTTGTTTTGTTTTTCTCCCCTCCGTTTTTGATATTAAGAGTAGAAGGAAATAAAATCGTTTTTTTTTTTTTAGAGGCACAATTCTATCCAATATTTTCGAGGAAATAATATGCGTAACTGTACTATTTGTACAAATAGAAGAATTGCCAATTGTTCATTCAGTCAAAATGAAAAAAACTAACGAAAATCTTAAGACGCTTTTCAATATTGATGCAATAAATAATGGCCCTTAAGAAAATTGTTGACTCCTGGCGAGAACATTTTCTATAGTACTTTGGTAAACTCAAAAAAGATAATTCTATCGCCACTACATAAAGTTGGGTTTATTGAAAAAATTTGTAAGAGCTTTGCCTAGAGATGGGATTGTTTTAAATATTTGTGAAAACATGATAGGTAATAACTACTGATTATTTCACAAAGAACAACATGCGTTACATTTAAGTAAACTTTACAAAGAAAATTGATAGGAAATAATTTAAAACTAGCATCTAAAATAGTCTTATTGTAGCAGCTCGATATTATTGTAAGTAAAAATTGCAACCTAATAAATACTACAATTTTTTATTTGGTTCCAAATCTTCCTCATTTTAAAGCATAAACGATATCGATGTTAGATAATTGTGGGTAATTAAAAACTGACATCAAATACGGTTTTAGCACAAAAATTTACATAAGATTAGGTTAATTGGTTTACAAAGTTTTTACCGAAATGGACGAATAAACCTCTAGTGTAAAGGTGAGTTTCCACTCATCCGTTTTAGCTACGGAAAAGGGAAAAGGATGTGAAAGTTAATCACGTGAGCATGTGCAGTGATTATTTTTCAAAATTAAATTATAAACTGCGCAAGCTCACGTTATAAATTTTCCCATCCCTTTTTCAATCCCGTAGCTAAAACGGATGGGTGTATGATAAACATTCTAGCCGAGCCATAATTTTGAAGAAAATGTACGTAGCGCATTTTGTGAAAACTAAAATTTTATGAACTTTATTAGTAGCAACGTTTGAAAATTGGGTCAGCACTTAAGTTCATAAATTTACCTCGACAATTTAACCAAATGAAAATATTAGCTGCTGCGTATATAATTTTGTAGCGGTAACCTAATATTATTTTAATAGTAAAAAAAAAACCTTAATAATTAGAAGATTCTTTGTTCGTCATACGTGACGTCAACTTTATTGATGTTCCTTATGTATATAATTTATTTCGAACGCAAACCGACAAGTTTTCTTTTAAATTTAGTTATTGACGAAGCTATGTGTTTTACTTAGAAAACCACTTACCACTGCTCAAAATGTATTTAAAGATTGCAAAAATGACATTTTTCTGTTGTCTGGAATCGTAGTAATTAACAGGTTCAATAATGAGAAATATTCTGCTAGTTCTTTGTATTTTGCTTCCGTGCGGTGAGTGATTCAGTCGATAACAGTGAATATGTAAAAAATTGAGTAGGTTACAAAATAGTATTTCTTTATGTGTATTACAGTTTTACAAAGAATATTTATCAACGGATTGTTCTAAACTTAAGGCCTCTAAAAAAAGTCGATTATTTTTTCTTTCCAGTTTTCAGTTTAACATGCTGGTTTCAAAGTCCAGGAGTGTTGACAAAACAAGATTGCATTCCAATCGTGCATAATACATGCGCAACAATCACTACAGTCACAATCAAGGATGGCAAAACTTCTACATCGATTTCAAAAGCGTGTTCGAATGATCTTCTGGGTTGCAGCTCATTGTGTAAAGAAACTATCAAACAAGTTCAACGGCTCGATCCTTCTACTAATGTCACCTCGTGCAATGTAAGAGCTACTAATGTATATTGTACGTAAATTATTGGAGTAATTAGGTGTCTGGGCTCAAGATTTCAAAAGAGATGATAATAAAAATATTTTTTTAGTAGTAGGTATTTTCAGTACTCATAAAAATCTCTTATTCCAAGTTTGGAGTAATCAAGGCTAGTTTAATTTAAAAGTCAACTTGGAATAGTTAAAGTGTTGGACTTCGACTTTCAAATTCGATTATCTAAAATGATATCAGTTGGAAAATTAATATTGAATCGAATCAAGTGATTTTATTAAAAATAATTTTATGGTTGATTCTCTGTTTTAAAATGATATATTTCTTCAACGAAACCAACGAAAAAGACTGACCAAGGTGCGTATTCACCTAACTTTCGTAACTCTTACATGGCTCACCTAAGGTTACGAAAACAGTAAGTTCTTTTTTTTTTTTTTTTTTGTTTTCACCAATATTTTTCATATTTACCAACAGTTAGCGCATGAGCAGCACTGAAAGAAAAAAGAAAACTTATGAAAAAACGTTTTAAACTTCATAACTCCGCATTCTCCAAAT
The DNA here is from genome assembly GCF_058129835.1 of Hydra viridissima. Taxonomy (NCBI): domain Eukaryota; kingdom Metazoa; phylum Cnidaria; class Hydrozoa; order Anthoathecata; family Hydridae; genus Hydra; species Hydra viridissima. Next base: position 9,188,935 of record NW_028324304.1, on the reverse strand, counting down.
TAACGTAATCCTAATTTATGCACAATTTTGACTTACAAAAATTTGGTGAATACGCACCGACAACTTTCCAAAAGTTGTTCAATTATTAATGAATCTACAAAAACAAAATAGGAATATTCTCTACACGAATGTAAAGCTGCATGATGTATTCAAAAGTCGTAAAATTCTAAAGTTTCTCTCTTCAAAATTTCTTCAAAACAACCTTTACGTTATACAACTTTATTTTGCAAGTTCTCTGCAAATAATCGTATATATGATTTCGAAAACCATTCCAACTTAACAACCATATTTTAGTTTTATAAAACAGATTTTTACATTTAAGGGCCTGCTTATATGGAAAGCGGGCTGGCTCGGCAAACGAGCCAGCCCGTTTGCCGAGATCTCAACGTCATCAATATTTTAACTTCATTTTATTTTGCGTTTATATGAATAAACGAGCTGGCCCGGATAGCGATCTGGGCTAGTTCGTTTATTCATATAAACGCATAATAAAATTAAGTTGCAATAAGGACGACGTCGAGATCTCGGCAAACGGGCTGGCTCGTTTGCCGAGCCAGCCCGCTTTCCATATAAACAGGCCCTAAGACACCAAAAAGAAATAAAATCGAATGAATATTATATTATAGCGTTTTTTGGAGTAATATTCTTAGACTGCTTTATTTACGCTTCATTATTACATTAAATGTTTATTATTGCACGAAATGTTTCTCTTAAAAAATTGAATACAAGCTAATCGAATTTTACTTTAAATCTTCGTAAGAATATGAACTCTTAACTTTTTACGCTTTTTAAACCTTATCTGAAGACTTTTACAAGATATTTGAAACCAAAATTATTGGTCCTACGTGTGTTATTTTTTGTCTAGTAATTTTTCACCTCACTAATGTAATTTTATTTGTAATGCCAGTGATTTTATACCTCAATTGCTTAGACAAATTATATATATATATATATATATATATATATATATATATATATATATATATATATATATATACATATATATACACATTTTTTAAAGCATGTTATCACAAGTTACTTTTGAAGAACTGTGCTACTTGAGAAGCTTGAATTTGAAAACTCGTTTTGAAAGAGCAGATATACGTAAAGTTTTTAAAAACATCGATAGTGTTCATCTTGAGTTATATATATATATATACATATATATTTACATATACACATATATATATACAAAATATATAATGTATTATTATAGTATAATAATGCAAATACTCTTGTGCGTTTGAGAGTGCTCGATACTATTGAATAATAGAGCAACTTTTATTTATTTATATATATATATTTATTCATTTATATAAAATGAATAAAAACACCTTTTTATGGAACTCTGAGTTTCATGCCTGACTTACATGGCATGAAATTATTCAATAGTATCGAGCACTCACAAACGCACAAGAGTATTTGTATTATTATGCTATAATAATACATTATATATTTTGTATATATGTATATATATATGTATATATGTAAATATATATATATATATATTTATATATATATATATATATATATATATATATTTATATATATATATATATTTATACATATATATATATATATATATTTATATATATTTATACATATATATATATATATATATATATATATATATATTTATATATATTTATATATATATATATTTATGTATATATATATATATATATATATATATATTTATATATATATATATATATATATATATATTTATGTATATATATATATTTATATATTTATGTATATTTATATATATATATATATTTATATTTATATATATATAATATATATATATATATATATTTATATATATTTATATATATTTATATATATTTATATATATTTATATTTATATATATTTATATATGTATATATATACTAAAGATGAACACTATCGATGTTTTTAAAAACTTTACGTATATCTGCTCTTTCAAAACGAGTTTTCAAATTCAAGCTTTTCAAGTAGCTCAGTTCTTCAAAAGTAACTTGTGATAACATGCTTTATAAATGATATCTATGTTTGTGTGTTTGTGTGTGTAGTTTTAAAAAATTAAATATTTTTTAAAACTACACACACAAACACACAAACACATTGGCGTGCAAAAGTTTCCGGCCAATGTCAACTCGTATTCTAACTTATTTATAAAAAAAGGCTGATGATTTATAATCATTATGAGATATTAGTATAAGATACATGAGATACATGAGATACATGAGATATATGAGATGTAGGAAACTAAATAATGTAGCAAAAGAATATTATTTTTGCTTGTTAATGCATTTATTATTGTAATTGTTACATGTGAAAAAAATTCCGGCCACTTTTTACTTGAAAAAAAAATCACTGTCCACGTGTTCTATAATTCACTTAAAATAAATTTTAATGTTAATACTTTGTAGCCACATCTTTTGCAGCGATAACAGACACACAAAGATGTCGCATTACGTAATCGGAAAATACAAGCGGGTGAAATTTTATCTCGATCTTCCTTTATTGACTTAAATATTTGTTCATATTTGCTTTTTTCATATATCTATGCTTTCAAACTTAACGATTAAGAATTTCCCTAAAGTTATTTGGTTCAAGCACAGTGATTAAGATGGCCTGCTGAATACTCTTATACATTTGAAGTCGAAAACCATTGTTTTAGCAACTTGAATGTGTGTTTAGGTATCATTATTCTGTTGAAATCCCCATTCTTTAGCATTGTTTCTTCAGCATAAGATAAATTGTTTTCTGAAATATCCTTGTGAATTGAAGAGTTCATATTTCCTTTGATCTCTATCTATGGACCTAATCCTTGTACAGAAAAATTCCCCCCAACATCACAGCTTTTTGCCTGCATTTCCTTTATTTGATATTGAATGTCGTTTCTCGTAACAATATGGCATCGTACAAATTGTTTGACATCATTCCATTTTTTGACATCATTTCCAAAAAGATTATATTTAAATTCGCCTGAGAAAGTGACCTTTTTTTGATCTTAGATTTGTCCGATTTAGGTGATTTTTAGCATATGGTAATCTGGTCTTCTTATTCTTTTTACGGATTAATGTTTTTTTTATACCTTTACGACCAAATGTCTTACATGTTGTCTTCGTGTCACTATACTGCGACTAAAGTTAGGTATTCATCCTATAGCTTCAGTGCTAATTTGGCAACAATTTTGGCAAAACTCGCAGTTGATTTGCGCCTTATGATACAATATACTTTTTTAGACAATTTTCATAGTTTTCAACTACATGGACGATCTTTCAAATCATATCCACAACGGTATTTTACAATAATATCGATAATAATAACGGTATTTTACAATAATATCGAAAATACTTCATTATCATTGATTTACCTATCAATGATAATGAAGTATTTTCACAAGAAGATTTACTTTCCTTTAAAAATGTTATTACTTTCTCACGAATTTTGATTTGTGTATGTCAAAGGATAATTATGTTCTCTCAACCTATGAACAAAATGTAAACATTCAACGCACGATTGTTTGTAAATGCGACTTTGAACGTCCTGTCATGTCATTGTAGCTGGAATGTAGCCGTGTGGCCGAAAACGTTTGTACGTGTAAATAATACATAATAATATTCTTTTGCTACGTTATTTCTTATATCTCATACTAAAATTTCACAATGATTTTAAACCATTATTCTTTTTTTAAAATAAATTAAAGTACGAAATGAAAAACTTTTGTACTCCACTGTATATTCATTTACACTGTATATTTTCTTTATTCGATAAAAAGTGATTACCATTTTTTTAACATTTTACCATCGATTTTCAGGCGCAGTGTTTTTACGGAGACCTCAGCAACAACGCGTTGTCAACCAAGGGAAGTTGGCTTGTAATGGCACTTTTCCTATTTCTCTCTTCATCGATTCTTAAAACGATTACATTATGAATCAGTTTTTAAACTCTTCTTTTTTTTCCGTGTCTTTTTTTTTGCTATATTTTTAAATAACTCTAATAATAACATCCATCCAAATAACAAACAATAACAACAAAATTAACAAAAAAAACAACACGGATATTCCAATATTACTAAGATTCAAAGGAGAAGCACGAGGATTTGGTTCCCAATTTTTGTTTTTAAATGAACCGTAGTCTTTTTTCAAGTTATTTAATTTTCTTTTAATTTACGGAGTCAATCGGAAGAAAGTAAATGTTTAGAACGTGACAAATGTCTTGCAAGTGGGAAATACTACGTTATTGAAACTTTATTTTTGATTTTTTTTCTTTTTAAATTTTCTGTGTTTGAGATAAAAGTTCTTAATTATAAAAGTTCACAAAAATTCTTATATATCAAGATTTTTAGTTGTAAACTCTAAAGATTTATTTGTTTCTCTTTGAAAGAAATGTTTATATTGTTTCCTGAAAAGTGTTTCAACACCGAAAATATGTGTTTGTTATTTTTCAAAAAAATATTGCATATGCTCGAAATAACAAAATATTTTGCGGGTTTCTTCCTCAAGCTGGTGTAGAACTTCTTTAGGCTGGTGTAAGACTTCCACACACTAGTTTTTAACATTCGCTTGATACCTTCAACATTCACTTGTTGTCCTTTGATAAATCAACATTCGAATACACATAGAGCCAGAGGATTTCAACACGCTGTTTTTTTCGGAGTGTAAGTGCGCGATATCCTAGAAGATTAATATTTAGCTGTTTGAAGACGGAAGTAATATTTAACTGTTTGAAGTCTTTTAGGAAGAGGGGCTGAATCTCTATCATTGAATCTCTTGCATTCTTTTAGAAAACTTTTCTTTTTGTAACTGGCAAGCATGTAACACTTCATCTAAATTCTTTTGTTCAAATCTCCTTGCCAACATGAATTCTACTTCTAAAGCTTTTTCAAATTCAATTGTTCAATTTTAAAACTACATCGAAGTCAAGAAAACAGATTTTGAAACTTTGAGGTACTGCAGAAGGTTACTAATAACGATGTTGCAAAACTGAACAAAGAAAAAAAACTAAAATAGTTGTCGGATGAAAAAAGAGGCGAAAAGAGTATATGCAACATTTTATCACTTTCTTTAAATACTGTGATGTAACTTACTGAGCTTTACAATAAAGTATGGCAAAGTATGGAAACTTTAAAATAAACATCAAAGACTTTGAAAAGTTATTCTTAAGTATCACATCATGAAAGGCAGTAATTTGTTGATATATTGTTCAGTTAAATAACTTTTCATAAATTATCATAACCTATCATAAGTAATTTTCCTCGGATTGGCTTTAGATTCCAACTGATTGTTATTCTTTTATTGTTTTCTTGTTTTTCGTATTAGCCCTAAATATTGTGTTTCTGTTTTTCATATTTTGTTCTCTTTCAACCTATCAAACTGCAGTGAACAATTTTCTTACGTAGTACTTGGTAATTAGCTCGTGAATAAATTAAAAAACCGCTAAGCAAGTTTTGAAACGTACAGTAGACTTTAAATTTAGAAACATAAAAGCTTGAAAATATTTGCTCCTCAATGCCACAACTTTAATCGACCTAATTTCTCGAGACAAAAATGTTAATGAACTCGTGTTTACCTACCACATTCCTAAAGATGTTCTCACTGAGTACATTGAGAATCCGTTTCCTGTTCTAGTATCACCCATTCACAGCTGAGTATGAGAGGGCTATCAAACTTGTGGCAGTGCAACTGTTCAATTCAAATTTATTCGGCGCAGAAACATGTGTGCAATCAAAACTTCTATATAAAAATATCAAAAAATTCCTTCATAAATATGTAAAATTTCTTTCATAAGTATCAAAAACTTGCTTCATAGTTATCAAAAGTAATTATAAAGAAAGTTAATGGCGTAAAACACTTATCGTTATTAGCTTCACTTGATTTTTTAAATTAAAACGTAAATTGTAAAAAGGAGCCTAAAAAAGTTGCATTTCACACAAAAAAATTTTCTTTCCTTTTTACTTTTAACTATAAATACATTCAGAAGAAAAATACAAATAAATTATTATTATTTCAAAAAATAAAAACACGAATTGATTTTTTTATTTCATAAAAAAAGAAAAACAAACCAAAAAACAAGAAAAAAAGCTGATAATCGATAAAATTTTCATGTTGTAATAATAATTTTCATATTGTAATAATAATATTTATAAAAAGTGCCTTTTACAGTGTCACTTTGTAAATGAACTAGTTGGTGCAAATGTTGCAACATTGGGTACCGTGTTAAGAATACACCGCGGTACCATATATTTGCACCACCTTTCTGTATACTTGGTACACAATGTTTTTTAAGACACATCTCATTTTTAGCCGTTTGAAAAGCCATCGAAACTCGACTCATCACTGAAAATAACTCTTGACCAGTCTTTTACAGACTAGCTCAATCTATCTTTACACTACTTACGTCGCATAGTATGTCATTGGCTGTAACTTTGCTTACTTAAAGTACAACTATAGGCGTAGTAAAAAAGTTTCTTATTCGTAAAAATGCAAAATAATAAAAATGAAATGAGTTAACAAGTATTGAGTTTTTTGATTTTTATGAAAAAGAGAAAATTTAAAGAATTTAAGAATTTTAGATTTTACTTTCAATATTAAATAATTTTTGGAAAATTATTTAAAGCTTACATTTTACAATTAAATAAGAAAACATTTTTTAAAAGAAGCAAAATAACATGTTCATCAAGTGAATCAAGAAAAGTGAGAAAGTTTCTAAAACTCTCTCACTTTTCTCTCTTTTTTAAAAAGCTAAAGGTTCAGGATTCATTTTAATATGCTTAGCTTTCGGACATGCTCTCAAACTTGCAATAACCCGATCTGCCAACAGCCTGCTTAATAAATCCGTTTTTGTGTCCTCTCGTGATGTTTTCCTCGTAAATTTCCCCTAAAAGGTCTGTTGTGTTTGTTTCTAACCTCTAGGACTTCTTCAGAATATTTTCCTACTAGAAAAATGCACTTTTCCGAAATGACTTTGCCATGAAATAAAACTTTATGTAGGGAAACAGGCATAGAGTACCATTCATGTTGTTCAATTTATAGGTCACGGGTCTTTTTTGCGTAGATTTCGAACTTATCCAAGTAAATTTTACGATCCGAATTTATACAATATATCGAATAATGAATAATTCTCAAGCGCTTTGTTAATTCTAAGCACACTGCTGTTAACTCATACGAATTTGCAGCATATCTGACAAAGTTACGAGCAGAGTTACGTCTACAATTTGTATTACTAATTTGTTCTTTGGGAACATCAATTAGAAAGCCCAATTTACCTCTTAACTTTTCCAGAACTTCTTTTTTTTTCGTGCCACCTTTTCTTTATTTACATCTCCACTTGTCGACCATACTTTAAGTTCTAAGTAGTATGAAATGTGAAGAACTCATTTAAAGATTCTAATCAAGACATAAAGATAATCCAAAGGAAAGATATTTTTTTAAATTTCTTTTCTTGATAATATAATTGAATCAGTGTTTTTTAAAAGGGCTGATTTGCTCAAAATCCGTTTTTGAGAAAACTAAAAAAAACTCTTTACATCTCTTAATATTAAATATACAGAATTTGTGTAATATATTTTTAAAAAATATATGCAAGAGTAATATCTTAGTACACTTTGATAATTGTTATAACATTTCGTTTGTTAATAATTAATTAATAAAATTTCGAAAAATTGGCCCTTTTAAAAAAAATCGAATATTTCGAAATCGAAACTGTTTATACACGAAACTGTTTATACACTGTTCATTCCGTACTTTCAAGGCCATCTCAAACAGGCCATAACAGCTCATTTTCCGTAAAATTAGCGAAGGCCGACTTTTTTACGGTTAAAATTATTTTTAATCCTTGCTTTTGTAAACAAACTTCAGATTTTGATTAAATTTCGGAAGCAAATGTTGCAGAAATTTTTTTTTAAGTTTATTAATAAGTAAATTACAATAAAAATTTAAAGAGTTTAGCTAAAAATGACTAAATCTTATTTTTATAACTATATGTTTATTTTAGCTGTTTAACACTTGTAATACAAATAATAAATTTTTTGATAAAAACAAACAAATATGTTAACTTTATTTTATTTAAATTATTTTGACTTTTTTTAACTAAAATTACTTTATTTTGAAGTTGAAAGTTTTGCTTGTTTTATTAAACATTCCTTCCCAAAATCTTCAGAGTGTTTTTTACAATAATTGTTTAAAGAAATGTTTGCTAAAATGCAGCAAACCTTTTTAACACTTCGAACAAGCAATTGAAATTTACTATTGCAGTTAATAAAAATGTCAATTAATCCTCTCTTGCACAGCAATGGTGAAACTTTATTCACAAGTGTCACTTCAAATATAAAAAATAACAATAAATAACAAAGTAGACTAAATTGTCAGAAGGTTCTCTTAGTCTTTTCTTGTTCAAAGAACTAATCAAAGTTCCATATTCTTGAAACATATCAAAGGTGTCTATTTCTTCTAAAATTGAATGTAATTCCAGAAGTTTGTAAGCAATAAAACCTGCAATATATAAAAGCCCTTGTTTGCACTCATTTGGCAAATGAACCTCACAATTTTCACATATTGGCATATCAAACTACACATCAAGTTCACAGTTATCACAATGGTGGTGAGCAGGAGGAAATATTGTAAAATCTGCTTGCTCGTCTATCAAATTACAAGTTTTGTCGATTCTAAATTTTTGAATAACATTTTGCACAGTTATCAGATACGTGCCACCTGACCCTTGCTGATATTTCCTAAACTGTTTTTCTAGTGCATCTGATTGTATTTGTCCTAGCAATACATAAGATACACCGCAATTCAACAAATACTTGGCACAGCTTGCTAATCTTTTAGAAGCTTTTTGCAAAGCACTCACAGTATCCATTGTTAACTTTTTCTCTCTTAATTTTGAATTTACGCATTTCAAATTTTCAGCAAAATAAGAAATATAGTTCTCTAAGAAATCTATTTGCTAATCATGGACTGCAGTAATAGGCTTTCTTTGAATATCATTTAATCTAATATATAGACCTTTTGCTTTACTGTTGACAGTAAGCTATCACTTGACAATTGTTTCAATAAAAAGTGCAGTATCTTTAGCTTCAGGAATTTTTACACGTAATGCTGCAACTGTTTCATCACAAAAAACTTTGAGAACTAATCCATAATTTTGTCGTTCAATTGGTTTTAGTGACTTGATGCCTAATATAACTTGCTCGCTTAGAATCTGTTTCATTATTAATAACATAACTAACAGCATTCTCCAGTTGAGAATAATAATTAATAATTCCTTTGTTTAAAAAAGAAAATAAATATCTCCAGAATTTTCTAAAGTTATATATATTGAAAACTTAGGTACTGGTCCACAATGTTCATATGATATTAAAAATATTTTTTTTTCTTTTTCAACAAAATAAAATTTTTCTTCACAGTTATTTATCATTGACTTCAAATTTTTTACAATTGAATTAAATTGAATAGCTTCCATTTTTTTAAAGTTTTCGAACTCATCAGGTAAACTATTTCTTTCAGAGCACATTAACCCAGTGACATCTCGTTTTCTAGACACTATTGGGCGCTACTGAAGTTTCTCCTCCCCCCCCCCCCTTTTTTTTTATGATTGATTATGATAGAGAAATTTATGCTGATTCAGAAAAATATAAAAACATAGGCCTGAAAATCAACGGAAAGTGCTCTAATTCGAAGTCAAAGTTGTAAAAAATCCCACTAAAAACCCTAATATTCGCCATTTTGAAAATAATAAGTTAATGATCTTTTTGCTGACAAAAGCAATACATTAATAGCATGGTTTTTACGTTAAAAAAGTTGTTAAAGTATGTTTATCTTGCGCAAGTTTTTGTGGCAATGAAAATAGCCGTTTTTTGATTTATTAGAAAATAAACTATATTGCAAGTTATGTACTTTTGTAATAATTTTTAAAAAAGAAATCAACAGCTTTTTTTTCCTAAAAGAAGAACTTTTGAAACTTAGTTCATTGTTGTTTTATCGCATGTAAAATTTAGAAATAGTAACCTTTAAACCATTTTTTTTTAATAAAAAAACCAGCGTACGATACAATGATAATTATTCATCAGTTTGTCTGCATTCTCAAATTCTACGTTCAACCTTTATTTGAAATCTTCCATTAATTTCATTTCGTTATAACAATTTCGTTATAATACTTTAAAACAGTAATGCAAAGGCGAATGGAAACCAGGTCTGTTTATTGCGCAATGTAACGGTAATTAGTTTTCATTAAAAATGAAAGCGTTTTAAAAAAAAATGGCGAATATTAGGGTTTTTAGTGGGATTTTTTACAACTTTGACTTCGAATTAGAGCACTTTCCGTTAATTTTCAGGCCTATGTTTTTATATTTTTCTGAATCAGCATAAATTTCTCTATCATAATCAATCATTAAAAAAAAAAAAAGGGGGGGGGGGGGGAGAAACTGCAGTAGCGCCCACTATTGGAATACAAGACACTGGTATACCTTTAAAGACTGATGGATGATGCACTGGAACAAAACTACAACCTTTGACTTTTTTTAATTCTGCATCTTTAGGCTAGTGCTGAGCACAAATTCGCTTATAATCCGTAAACACCAAGTTTGCATTTGGAAGTTTTTTAATCCATAGCTTGTGATCCTCGAATTCACAGACAAAGACATACCAAATTTATCTTCACCATTTTTTAAAACGCATTCAAACATTTGCTGACCATTTCCTGACTCTAAAACATTGCAAAAACAATCAAATTGATCACTTTCAGTTATAATTTTCCGGAGTGCACTGTAGCCTTTATTGCATTTATAAGACCCTGAATAAAATTCTTCAACAGATACTCCAGTATTCCCTACACTATCCCATAATAACTTTTTCATCTAAACAAGAAGAACTATTAATTACTATTAGTTAACTAATTCCAGTTATACTATTACAGCTTGAAGAACCATAACCTTATTTTCTCTTCACTTAATTTGAAATTATAGAAAATAATTTCCTTTTTGTAAACTTCGTTTGCGATTTGAGTCTGATCATTTTCTGGCGATATCAGAATTTTACTTCAGATTAAAGAAAGAAACAGTAAAAACACCAAGTTTTATAAAACGAAACAAAGTACAGAAAGAAATTATTTCGTTTTTTATTTGAACAAAATACAGACACGCAATTATTTCTTTAAAGTTAAATAATTTTGCAGACCTGGAATCTCGTGACGCATTCGGTTAAAAGTTCTAAAAAAAGACTGATTTTTAAAATAGTAAATTTACATAACAAAAATAACAAACCTTTCTCTTTTTACTTTTCTTGATAAAACAGGTCTTATTTTTCCTAATTGTCAAAAAAAAAATCAAAATTCCTTTGTTCCTTTGTGTGTATTTTTAAATGCCCCCGAACGTCGGTAATCTGCCCCCGAACGTCGGTAATCTTAAAAGTGAATTTTATTTGCATGGTTTCGTCAAAACAACATTTTTTTTTGAAAACAAAATAACAACGTTCTGACTGTATAACGCACAAGCTTTTGTTTATAAAGTAAGGTGAATTCGCATTGTATAAAACATTTTAAATAGGTTACATGGAGTTGTTTCACTATTTGGTAATTTCCAGATCCACGGATATTAGGAAAATCTATATACGAAAGATCGCCGTGTATTTTCCGCGTATTGCGGCTAAAAATATGAATCAGCTGGAGAGTGATTTTTTTAAAAAGGGCATATTTGAAACGAATTTGCCTTTTAAAAAAAAATCAAAAACTTTCAGGTGGCTTTATTTCTGTAAGAAGATAAAATTTAAACACATTTTTAACATAAAACTGATGAGGCTATCATAGAAGGACACAAAACACACAAAAAGTGAATTTTAAAAAAAATATCAAATCAGCCCTTTTAAAAAACACTGATTCAATTATAGTATTCATTTCAGTAGGATTTGCCCCATAAATGTGATAGAATTGTACAGAAGAACATGACACCGCATTATAAATATTTCCGTCTAACATACAAAGTATCATAGTTGGTATTATCGTTATGTGAACATCTTTATATTGGCACCATATAAATACTAAGTAAAATATAAGTAAGCTTACAGCTTGCTCACGAACTTGTTGGTTCTGTCGATTCCACCATTAATGCGAGCGCTTGTTCTGCCGATAATAATGCTAGCTGTTTTAGCAATGATGATTTGGAGTTGCAACCGTAAATTCTTTAACAATGGAAGCTGAATGCCTTTTTGCTTCTTTAATTAGTTTGCTAGTTTCCTTATTTCCGTGACCATAGGGGAGACCGAGGCTAGTTGGATACAAGGGTATGTTGACACACTTCGTTTTATTTTGGAATTTTCCACCAGAAATTTCCAAAATTCATATGGAACCTTCCCACTTAACTAATTCATCTTTCAGTGGCTATAAGGGCATGCGAATAGAAGTTATTGCGATTTTATTGTTTATTTTACTAATTTTGTTACTGTTGTAACTAAATTACTTTTTCAATTTTAAAAAGCAATAGGATTAGCTACAATTAAACTCGAATAGATGTAGGTGTTGTAATTATTGCTGAAGATATCACAACAAACTCTATATCAAAGGTGCACAATCTTTCCTTTTTTTATTTTTTGTTTTAAGCTTTTTTAGATTTTTATTATTTTAGTTTTGGAAAGATTTCATGAAAAAATGTATTTTTTAGGGGTGTTTTTTACAAAAACCAACTTGGGAGCTTCATTCTCCTTTCAAAAAAAAAAAAAAAAATGAAAAAGTTAAGTTTTTATTTTATCTTAAAAAAAAGTAAGAAAATGTTAAAGTTAACTAAAAGCGTCTGAACTAAAATTTCAATGAACTTATTTCGCTATTTAAAAAAACAATTTTTTAAAACTGATAAATGTATACGTCATGAAGGTAATTAAACAAGTATTGCTAATTTGATCGTTTTTCCAGTGTGCCTTCATTTTTCGTCTTTTAAATAATTTTTAATCAAGTTGGTTGATTGAATAAAGAAGGCGATATAGGCTTTTGAAAAAATTTAGAGCACTCGTTTTATCATATGACCAAACACACACACAAAAAAAAAAAAAAAAAAAAAATGATGTTCATTACAAATAAGAAAAAAAAAATCTTTACATAAATCTCTGCTAAGTTACAAAGCACCGGTAAATGGCAAACAAGGAAGTTAATTTCCACTTCAAGAAAGTAATTGGCAAGGAAGTAGATATTCAAATGTTCTCCAAAATACAAGTAGTTAAAAATTTCAAAATAGTTTTTTTTGATTGATCAGTTTTTTAAATCTTTTTAAAAAATTTCTTACATATGAACTTTTTTAGCTTCCACCTTTATCACAACAATCTATAGTTATGCCACAACCAGATCCGCCGAGAGCCTTCAAGCCGCCCGGGGCAAAACCTTTTTTGGCGCCCTTATAGATTTCGCTTCATATATATATACTTAGCATAGAAGCAAAAAAATACATTATGCTTTTATTGCTACTTTAACTTTATTTCATTTTTTGCTAACTAACCACACCATAAAGATTTCCTAATTTAAATAAAATTTTCGAGCTTTTTTGGAGGCAAAATTATAAATTACTTCATCATATGACAATGATTTCGCGAGATCATTTTCAATAGACATTATCATAAGATTTGAAAGTCGCTCTTGTCCCATGGTGACTCTGAAGTGGTTTTTTATAATTTTAAGTTTACTAAAAGGTCTTTCACCCTCTGCAACGGATATTGGCATTGTGTGAAAGATGCGCAAAAGTATGCATATTGAAGGGAGAATTGGTTGTAAGCCTTTGGAATATATTTGATTTAAAAGGTTGAGAGAGAGTTGCCTCTATTGAACAAGAAAGATGCTTTCAACCGGTCAAAGTGACAAATTTCCTCAACAAGATCATCTTCTTTAACGTCATTTGAATAGAATTTCGCAAGTTGACGAGCTTTGTCATCTTGTGAAGAAGGGTCTTCAGATTGAAGTCAGATAAAGGAAAACTGAGAAGAAACCTTTTTCACCACATTAAACCTTGATTTAATTTGTAGAATTATGTGGTCCAATGCCACGTTGAAAATATTTACTTCAAAATTCTTTTCTGTATCGTCGAGGTAGTGGGCTGTATTTAATGATTCCTCGTGGAATTTTTTTCACTCTTCTTGTGCGTTTCACTTTAAATTCTGTATCAAAGCCTAGGTTTCCAGCCACTAGCTTTACTTCAGTCAAAATACAATTCCACGACGAACGAATGCGACCTAGGTCATCTAGAAGTTGTTGAATGAGGATGACTTTTTCTTCAATGGTGATTGACTCCGACTGGAGACATCGACTAACACCATCAATATTTTGCAGTGTCTTATACCAAATGGTCAGGAGAACTATTGGTTCAAATGATTTAAAATATTCTCCCAACGATTTCGCTTGATTTAGCATGTCCGCAGTTAGGTCAAGTTCATTGACAGTTCTATCCAAAGCAGCAATATTTTCACTAAAGGTTTTACAGCTGCAATGTGGGCTGACCATCCAGTATCTAAGAGCTTGTGAAGTGATAAAGCAGTTTCTTCAAGAAGAATTTTCCATCTTGCTGGGCTGCGACTAAAGAACACGTAGGGCTTGGATATTGGAAAGGGTTTGGATATTGCCAAAAAATGTTTTGATCTTAGCGCAAGACTAAGCAGCATGAACTCCAGTTAAATTTAAACTATGCGCACCGCAAGGAATGTATAAAGCGAACGGATTTTTTTCCAGTATAAAATATACGGCATCTTTTACTTCTTTAACAACTGCTTCTTGAACAAATGTAGCACATTCACTGATGAATTCGTTTTGTGATTGCCAAGAGAGATAGTGAGCTTGCATTCTGGTTCCCTTATTTTGATTAGGAGCAACTGTTTCAAGATGATTCTTTAATGTTTCGTTGTGACGAGAAATAAGTTCAAGGCAACTTAAAAAGTTCCCTTTCTCGTTCTTCTCCATCGATGAATATTGCCCTAAAACAATAATTTCTACGTTAAATGTATATCAAAGAAGTTCAAAGAAGTTGATACTTCTTCTTTTTCTTTTTGCTCAAGAATCGATGGCCAGAGTGCTGGGTCATTTTTAATCCCTGAATCAAAAAAAAATGAATTAAAACTTAATATTTAATTAATTATTTAACTATTTTGAATTATTGTTTGTGTAAAAACCTTTATTTTCTTCGGGTTTCAATTCATCATTAAAACTATCGTCTGTTTCATTTTCCACTGAACCAAGAAAATGTAGATCAACGATATCCTCAACTCAATCATCATTATCATAATACGATAATTCTATTGTTTATTCTGATTTATTTAATTCGGCCGACTTGAAAAATGATTAATTATTATTCGTAAATTGCTTCGAAAATAATAATAATAATAATAATAATAATAATAATAATAATAATAATAATAATAATAATAATAATAATAATAATAATAATAATAATAATAATAATAATAATAATAATAATAATAATAATAATAATAATAATAATAATAATAATAATAATAATAATAATAATAATAATAATAATAATATTAATGATAATATTAATGATAATAATGATAATAATAATAATAATAATAATAATAATAATAATAATAATAATAATAATAATAACAATAATAATAATAATAATAATAATAATAATAATAATAATAGTAATAATAATAATAATAATAATAATAATAATAATAATAATAATAATAATAATAATAGTATATATATATATATAATTATTATTATTATACATATATAATATTATAATTATATATATATTATTATATTAAAGAAGCAGAAGATGCATCTTTAAAAAAATTTAGATGACAGCTTAATCATAGTTGATTTTTTATATACAAATATAAAGTACCTCTAGTGCTAACTGAGTTTTTATACTAATTTAAAGAAGCTCTAATGATTCAAATAGTTGTAGATAAAATACATAGATCGTCAATAGTGCATTTGAAAAATTTGGCTCTGTTTTCATATTTATCAAATCAGGATTACAGAGATTTATATTCAATACAAACCACTCAGAAAAATCACTCAGAACTTTTAATTGCCACGCTCAGCTAAAATGATAGTAAAGTGTCATGGCGCCTTTGTACTAAAAATAATCAAGAACTCAATGTTATTTGTTAAATAAAACCAGTTCAAAATTACACTTCTGAAGTTGAATTTTGATCTTTATTTAGGGTGTTTTTTTCAATATGATTATCAATATTTTAATATCCTTAAACACAGCACAGTGGTTAAACAAAGTACAGTGGTTAGAAAAGTCATCTTCGGCGAAACAAATTTCTTTTTTGAAAAAAAAATTCTCCATCAGTTTTTTAAAAAGCATTGAAATATTTTAAATATATGAATTATGAACTTATGAATAATTATCAGCCAATGCCATAGCCACATCTCAGAAGAAAAGAGCATATAAAATTAAGTACCAAAAAAAACTCACACTAAATAAGGAGTTTAACTCAAGACAAGTTAGATGATCTCTTGGTCAATTTAGTAACTTGTCACGATAAAATGATAAGACTTTGCATGCATCGACTTTATTACAAGTTTTAAAGAAACTTCAAAAGGTATTATGCAAAAAATTTATCTGCTCACAAACTCAAAATGAAAAACAACGCAGAAATATAGAACAGAATGATCCAGAAACACAGCCTGATATAAAATCAATTAGAAGAGTTCTCAGTTTTGGTGTCCATGTCTATGTTTGAATCCAAGCTTGAGTCTGAGTCCGAGTCAGAGTCTGAGTCCGAGTCAGAGTCTGAAACACACAAAGTAGGCTCTTGGGGAGCTTTTAGCAAAGCTAGAATTTGAGGTGAAAGTGAATTCTTGCTTTCTGCCAGCAGTCTGATTCAGGATCAGCCCGACACAGGATTTTTAATTTCCACTAATTTTTGAGAAATATCTTGAACTTCATCTCCCTAGGATGTCCTTCTCCTGTGGTGTAGCTTGGAAATTTTGAAATTTTTTTTGTTTGCCTAAGAAGCCTTCTTACATGAGAGACCAATGGGAAGAGCGAATTGATTGATAATTGCTTTGCTCTGACACCAATATTTTCAACGAAAAAGATCTTTTCTGCGTTTTCAAAAAGCTGACCGAATTTCTCAAGATTAAGATCAAATCCACTCGACAAGGCTCTCCAAATCGTGCTGATATTTTCAATCAGCTGCCTTGGAAGTTTTTTTGACCAATGTGCACAGCCCAGCCATATCTATTAATTCTGCCTTAAGCTTAGCCATAGCTTTTGACTTTTTTCCAATCTTTACAAGTGTTAGTTCAAACAATAGTTGTAGCCTTGGCTACAGAGTGATTTTTTTTATTTGGCAAAAATCAAAATGGTTACCACTCTTTTCCATTAAGACAATACTCTTTCTGAATCAGCTAAAAAAATTGGAATGGTGGGGGTGGGGGTGTTGGTGCAAAGCCAACACCCCCACCCCACCCCCACCATCTCAATTTTTTACTAAATTTTTTCCCAATTTTTGACGAAAGAACTGACTTCTATACAAAACGTCTCTTAATCTTTTGATTTTCTAAAGTTATAAAATCCGATAGGCACATATAGATAGGCATAGTTGGCTTTGTGTGAAGGGCCAACGATTTTTTCAGGGTTGTTCGCCGCAAAAAAAAACTTACGAAAATTTCGCATTTTTATCTTCCGTATTTCAAGTTGCTATTGCGAAAGTTGTTCTTGCGCAAATTCACCTTCCGTAATGCGTTATACGAAAAAAATAAATTATTATTATTCCGTAATAACTCTTTACGAAAAGAAACTTGCGAAACAAAGCATTTCGAAAGAATACTTGCGAAACAGTTCCTTACGGAAGGAGCGTTTCGGAATGTGCGCTTACGGAATAGACTCGAAAGAATTCATTAAACTGTTATACACAAAAATATTATTATTATTTAAATAATGTTGTTAAGTGATTCTTCAATAGTTTTTACATATATATATATATATATATATATATATATATATATATATATATATATATATATATATATATATATATATATATATATATATATATATATATATGTGTATATATATGTGTATATATTTATATACATATATATATATACATACAGTCAGTGGCGTATCTAGGGTAGGGCAGGCAGGGCAAGTGCCATGGGCGCCAGCCTGAGAGGGGCGCAAAAGAGGTTTGGTTGCGATACAATAAGCGAGAATTATATAAAATAAATTAAGAAATAATATATCATATAAAATAAATATATTATATAAAATAAAGTTTGTGTCATCATTTATTAAAAAATTGTAATTAAGCACTTTATGTGGGGGAAGAGGGGCGCGAGATCGGTGTTTGCTCCAGGCGCTATTTACCTTAGGTACGTCGCTGCATACAGTGACCTAGAAAGATTAAGAAAGTGAGGACAGGGTGGGGGTGCTGAAACAGAATATAAGGGGGCATAACGTAGCTAAAATTTTTAAATTTTAGCTGCCTTAAGCCCAGTTATATTCTATAGTTAAATATATTAAATATATTATAATAATTAGTGTTTTAGTTACCTAGTTAATTATAAGTATTTGATTTATAAAAGGTAGTTAAATATTTATAATTAGCCGCGTTTCGTAAGTGTTTTTCTGTTAAGAACCGTTCCGTAAGCTGCGGTGTGAAAGAGTTTCGTTTCGAAAGAAATTTAGTTTTTTATCATTATTTCAAAAAATAAAACCTTAAAATGTTCATATGTTGCAATACTGAAAATAAAATTTTATTATAAACATTTTGGTATATAAAAATTTACTTTTTACAATTATATCCATTTGACCAACAAAATTTTGTTATAGACTTCAAAAGGTCGTTTAGCGAAAGAGCTCGTTCCGCAAGTGCGGCTTCCGTAAGCGCTACTTTCGTATGTAGCAAAATAGTTTTATTTCGCAATTCAACTTGCGAAAGGCGACTTTTCGTAAGTAGCATTTGCGAAATGAACATCGATGGTTTTTTTTGTTTCGTAAAATTCGGTACGAAAAAAAAAAATTCCTGATTCTCAATATCTTTCCGAAAGAATTTTATTTTTCCGGAATTGTACGAATTATTCCGGTTAACAACTCTAGATTAAACTTTTGTTTTCTTTTTTTATTGATTGATTAAAAATAAAGGTTATACTATATAGCCTATGTATTTTACATGAGAAAAATCACAAATGATATTTTTATGGAATATCTCCCATATTAAATCGATTTTTGTTAAAAGAAGTACAAAAAAAGACATCTTTCCCGTCTCGGCGTTTTAACCGTTAATCATTTTTTAAATGTTTTGAAAAAGATCGTTCGCCTTCTTAATTTGCTTCAAATACTTAAAGTTAATTTCGACGAGCAATATTTACATTTGGAAAATTTGTGATTCAACTTATTCGACACATGCTGAAGGTGTAATTAAACATCTCCGTACTTCGGTTAATTCCTGAAATATTGCATTTTTTTAGAATATAAGAAGTGGAATTTCTACGAAAATATAAGACAACTGGATGCATTGTTTTATGGTGAATCAGTCAGTGAAATTTCTACCAAAAATATAAAAAAACCGAATGCATTGCTTTATTATGAATTGGTCAGTAGAATTTTTTTTAGAATATTTAAGTTCATTTTAATTATTTATTTCTTTCACCAAAACAATAAGCCGAAAACAAGTTAGAATATTTAAATTTCAAAATAGTTTGATCTTTTTTTTGTTTGTATTCTTTTTTTTTTTATCATCGGAATTGTTAAGGACACTTTGAGATATCAATTCTTATATTATTTGTATTATCACTTATATTTTATTTTCACCATCTGCAAAAAGTGACATAAGATAATTCAATATATTTTTAACAAAATTTTTTACTTTTCCCATTCTCTCAAAGAAAAAGAACTCTACATGGTGTTAATGCTGTAATTGGATAATCAAGATAATCATCATCGAGAAATTAAAATCATGGAGTGGGAACAAATAAAAAAAAACGCATGAGGTACAGTTACCAGGCCTCCTAAAAAAAAAAAAAAAGGCATATGGTCCTTAATATTAGTAAATAAGAAGAACTCTAATCATAAAATAAGCCAGTTATCAAGGATAAATCCAATCATGCCAATCAATGCCAATCGTGTAATGAAACAAAAGCCATTTTATTTCACTATAACAAAAAGCTGAAAACAAATAAAACATTTTTACAGCAACACACAAAAGCAGATAAATTCTCTACATTATCTTATTTATGTTCGGAACAATAATAATGAATATCTTCCCGCCCCCTTTTCTTTTGTAAATATAAATGTGTAAAACTCAAAGATAAAACTTAAAGAAAATATATTATGTAATGTAAACAAATAAAAAAAAAAGGAAACTTAAATAGTATGTATTTAAACAATGGCCGGAAAAATGCTAATACCCAGAGGGAAATGATCTGCAAGTCACAATCCCCCGCTTCAGTTTTTTTCTCTCTTTTTCTTTAAATTTTAGAGGAAAATCTCTGAATCTTCATGATCAGAAACGTTTTTTTTTGAACTCTTGATATTATTTGCCAATAAATTTGACTTTTTCTTTTTGTTTTATTTCCTTTTCTTTGAACAAAAAAGTTTTTTCTCTTTTTGGAAATGCTCACTTTCTTCACAAAAATCAGCTGCTACTTTAAAAGAAATTGGGACTGGGATCCAATGCAATAAACATCACTATAGGTTAAACATAATTACTTTTTCAAAATCATTGTCTTAGATCATTTTTCTATCTTGGTCATCTTCTTCCTCTTATTGTTTTTCTTTATTAGTGTTAGTGTTCTTAACAGCCTCTTCTTTATCAGCAAGTTTTTTTTTTTGCTTCTATATCTGCTGAGCTCAAAGAGCAAAGTTCAAAGTAGTTGTTATTCTCATCTGTATATCACTTTTTTGTAAAGATGACATTTCTCCATCGAACATCAGTCAAAAAGATCATAGCAATTATCAGAAGTCTAATTTTGCTTGGAATGTCTTGGCCTTTCGACTATCAAAGTGTAAATATGCACTAATATCGACTGGTCTATCTTACAATCTACTTTTTAATTTTCCGTCACTGTCTTTGGAACTTGGTTCAATATATAATCAGAAAAAGGTCATAAGCTGTAGATACTTGAAAAAGATACTTGCTTTGTAATGCTGTTATTGCAATTGACGCAGCGCAAACTTATTTGTCGTTCCATTTTAATATTTGACTGTGTATTAATTTTATTAACTGTGTGAACTATGTATTTCATGATCTTATCACTTAGTAAGATCATCAAAATTTAAACTCAATGTCTGAGTTTTTTAAACTGCTGCAATTCTATATCCACGCAACATGATATGGAGCATCAAAACCCTATTTCTTATACTTTTTCTTATTGTCAATTTTTCGTTTCAGCAATTGCTACTCCATAACAACCTATCAGTTTAACACTTTGATTGGTTAAGAAGATAACCTCTTTAATAACGTTACCTTTATCTCTTTCTTGAACTTACAAGGAGTCAGCAGTTTTACCCTTAATTAATTAACTAAAAATTTTTGTAGAACTTCTACCTTTTTTTTTACGGTAGGGCTTCTGTAAATTTCATGAGCCTAATTTTGGTGTTTTAGTGTAAAATTACTGGCAATGATGTTTTACAACATAACTGTTCAATTTCGTAGCTTTTGACTGGCGTTGTTTTATTTGTTTGGCACTCTGAATGCATTTGAATCCAAAGCCATATATAGCTTTTCATATTAAGGGGAGCTGTGACGAAACTGAACCAGTTTTTGATCTCAAAAAAAAAACTCGAAGAAATCCTGGCTTTGGGCGTTTTTGTATAAATTAGCTTAAAAAAAGGTCATTTAAAAAAACTGAAATATTTGTCAAAACAATTCGGTAATTTCAGTTTCACTTCGTAAACCTATGATAACTAACAAGCTTTTTCACGAATTGTTGCTCTTTGGTAATTTTTAAGGATTCACCAATTTTTCACCTTTTATTATTTATTATTGCGAAACTCGCGCACAAAATGCTCGCTTTAGCATCACTCTTTTAAGGTTGAAACGGGTAAAAACAGTTCAAAATTTAATTTGAAATCATAAAAAATATTTTTGACACTGCATTTTGATTTTAGATTGTCATTCCTAAGATCTTAAAAAAAATGTTCCATATTGATTTTTTTTTATTTCTTAAATTATGAGTTTGGTTGAAAAACTAAGAGATTTCACCAGATTGTATAGCAGTTTTAACATTTTCCCAATGATAGGTATATATGAAGGCAGGAAAAAAAATCAGTTGCCCGAACTTGCTCATATTCAGTATACAACTTTTTAAAAAAAGTCATATGTAAAATTTGAAGCTAATTATTTTCATACATTTTTCACACTACATTAGCACTTCAGAGGCAATTTATCATAGCTCAAAAGCCAACATTCAAAAACTCATGCTCAAACAAATTATGCTAAGTTTCAAACCTCAAAAATCAAAAGTTGCATGATTTGGGTGCCTACTGCTTGAATTAAACGTTTGAAAATAAAAATTGCGTACAAAATAACGAATAATAGTTAATTGCTTACATTCATCATGAAAATGCATTTAGTTTCTATCGTTCAAGAGTTAGGAATTAATCATAATAATTTACTTGAGGCTCTTCTACTTGAGTTTCGTAGATTGGAGGGTCTAGATCTTTTTTGATAAACCTGAAATAATAAATCTCAAGAAACTCTATCAATATTTAATTGTAAATTAAAATCTAAATTACTGAAACATTCAAGAACCTTCTCAAGACTTCTGGAACACGAGCGAACCTGGTTGGATAAAGAAATAACAGTTAACAGAAAAGATGTTGCTGCTGTTCCAGGTAGAAAGAACAAGAATTAGTAAGATCTAAGGTAATAACAAGATCTAAGGTAATAACAAATCAATTGCATTCAAACCATTTTAAAAAGTAGTTACTCACATAAATATTAAATATTATCTTGTTTAAGGTTACCAAATTGGCTGAATATCCTACTGAAAACTTGCTCATATTCAGTATACAACTTTTTAAAAAAAGTCATATGTAAAATTTGAAGCTAATTATTTTCATACATTTTTCACACTACATTAGCACTTCAGAGGCAATTTATCATAGCTCAAAAGCCAACATTCAAAAACTCATGCTCAAACAAATTATGCTAAGTTTCAAACCTCAAAAATCAAAAGTTGCATGATTTGGGTGCCTACTGCTTGAATTAAACGTTTGAAAATAAAAATTGCGTACAAAATAACGAATAATAGTTAATTGCTTACATTCATCATGAAAATGCATTTAGTTTCTATCGTTCAAGAGTTAGGAATTAATCATAATAATTTACTTGAGGCTCTTCTACTTGAGTTTCGTAGATTGGAGGGTCTAGATCTTTTTTGATAAACCTGAAATAATAAATCTCAAGAAACTCTATCAATATTTAATTGTAAATTAAAATCTAAATTACTGAAACATTCAAGAACCTTCTCAAGACTTCTGGAACACGAGCGAACCTGGTTGGATAAAGAAATAACAGTTAACAGAAAAGATGTTGCTGCTGTTCCAGGTAGAAAGAACAAGAATTAGTAAGATCTAAGGTAATAACAAGATCTAAGGTAATAACAAATCAATTGCATTCAAACCATTTTAAAAAGTAGTTACTCACATAAATATTAAATATTATCTTGTTTAAGGTTACCAAATTGGCTGAATATCCTACTGAAAAATTGGCATTAGCTTCAATAAGAGAGACCTCTGGAGAATCCACCATGAAAAATTTTGTTTTTTTCATGAAAAATGCTACAAATCCTAGCAAAGTTAAAGGCATGTAGGTTGGTTTACCAATAAAAATGAAGATTGAAGTTACCTTGAGCTTTAAATTCAGTGTGATCTTTCTGATGACCAGTATCAAATTATCAAAATTTCATCCATTGTACAGAATGCAGAAATTTATCCCTTTGTTCATGAAATTAAGAATGACAGACAGAAATGTTATCCTGAGGGTGTAGTTCTGTCAGAAATATCTGTTTCAACTCCTCTACAGAGTATGTTTAATTATACTCTGACAAAGATACTAACTTTTACTGAATACCAAGACCCCAAGTTAATAAGCAAAGTCTTTTTCAGACAGCTTTTGTTTCACTTAAATTAACCATCATAAAGAAAACAGTATGGTTGAATAAGAAGCCCTCTAGTACACATCATTATTATAAACTACTCCAATATCAAAAAAGGAACAAAAGAATAGATCAGAAATGAAGATGAACATCTTAAAGCTGAAAGGAATTGACTGGTTGAGTTTGAGGTAAAGTTAGAAGTAGCAGAAGGCAACCCCTGAAAATAATAGTTTCATTAACCGCATTAGTTTCAAAAAGCAGAAATCTGAAAATGGAAAACCACTTCTCCCTGAAGTGGTTTTCCATTTTCAGATTTCGTCTTTTTTAATGACGTAATAACAAAATAAAGCTGTTTATTCTAATAATACTTCTTTCTTTTTTTTTGTTTTGGTTATAGAATAGTCAGATAAGATGATATGGCATTTTGGTTTTTTGAATCAAAATTTTTTATTTTAGTTAGTATATGTGCGTGTTTTGGTTTGAGGAACCCAATTTTTTTTATTTAAATTAATCTTTGTGAACGTAAAAGACTCTAACAAGCATACGCGTGTGTTGCACGCGCCTTAGTAAAATGTAAAGTTTATTTAAAAAATACAAGGCTCATTTTTATACGTGGTATTAAATGATATTTGGGATCGAGGAATTCATGTTTTATTTAAATTATTATTTGCGCACGTAAATGATACTGAGTCGCGTAAAATTTATTTCTATTAACAAATTTAAATTCTCTGACCCAAAATTACAAGTATTGATGTATCAGATGTTTACATTTGATGGTTTAATTCACTGTGTGACGTGTGAATATTCTTATTAATACGAGCTGATGACTAAAGTGCCTTCCGTTCGGTTTTTGATGAGTTGCCCAATTAATGCTCTTCAAAACAACTTTGTGTAAGATACGACGTACTTGTTCATCTAAGATGCCTACGAAACAAACCTTTTTCACAAGCTTTCACTTAAATTATCACAAAAAATATTTGCTCAAAGTTTTGTGAAGTTTTGTTGCGATTCGAGTCTATAACTGCGCGATTTTTTTTCCCATTTCATAATTTTTGTCGAATCAAAAATTTTAAACAAATGGTAAAACAACAGATTTTTACGTTTTTAGTTTTAGATTTAAACGTTTTTAGCAAGCTTTTATCTTAACAGTCGGAAAATAAAAATGACCTAGAAACTTTACTTGTTGCATTGTTTTACTTTGGAAACGTTGTAACAAAGTAGTTTTAAAGTATCAAATAAAGAAATAGCTATAAACGTTTTTTATTGCTATTTCTTTATTTGATGCATTCATACTGCTTTGATATTTACGGACCAAATTGAAAACTATTATACGGATTACGGACCAAATTGAAAACTATTATAGCGTGTTCAACATTGACCAACACTAACATCTATTTACAAAGTTAATAAAGATTTTTCTTAAAGATATTTAAGTACCTTTAACCAAGTTTTCTCGCTAAAACTCAATTAATAATGCAAAATCAGAAAACGGAATTATCACGTGAAGTCTCTAAACCACTACAAACTTTATAAATTAAAATTTCATAAAGCAAAGTTTTTGTTATTTACACTTTTCGTTCTCAATAAATAAAAATTTGAAATAAATACGGTCTATAAATAAAAACTTGACATAAATACATTCTATAAATAATATATATTTTTCTCATACTAACACAAAATAATCTTTGTAACGTAAAAACATTTGATAAAACTTTTAAAAATAATTAATAGGAAAAAAAAAGAACCATAAATATAAAAAATAATATTTCAAAATAAAAATTCTAACTTTTAATTACTCCAAATATCCAAACAAAAAAAAGATAACCTATGAAAAAATGCTTTTAGATTTACAAAGAGAAAATTTCTTTTCATAAAATTCAATCTATGCGAATATTTATTTTTATTGTTCTGCGATATTTATTTTTATCGTTTATTCAGCGACGTTAAGTAAACAAATGATAGGATTGTAAAAAAGTTGCTTTTTCGTGTTCAGATACTTCTTACTTCGTGTTCGGATACTTTCCACTAAAATCTGCAATTTAATCTAATCATTGACATCTTCAATTGACAAGGATTTTAAATCTGTTAATTGACATCTCCAACTGATTATGATTTTAAATCTGTTAATTGACACCTCCAACTGAAGAGGATTTTAAAACCTATCGCTAGTAGTGCTACTAGAGTTGGGGATAGAAGGAGGTTGCACAAGGGAAGTAGTCGTAAAAAGTTTGTACCAACCCATGACTAACTGACTAAGATCAAGATCATCAAGCAAGATTTGGCATACACCCATAAATACTTTGCGATCCATTCGTCCGTAATCACCCCATACCATTATCTATTTCATAATAAACATAATAACAATTATAATTATCAGTATGAACATTATTTTTTTTATCCAAAAGTCTTAAACGCCTCAATTTAATTACCATTATATATACTTGCCATAAATTTTATATATATGCATGTATGTATATATATATATATATATATATATATATATATATATATATATATATATATATATATATATATATAAAATTTATGACAAGTATATATGTTTATTTCTAAGGATAGAATACTAAAACACCCATAAGATATTGCATGAAGTTTAACTGCAATTATGACGTTGCACAAAAGAAAATATACTTTGGGAATATTGAATCCATTTCTCAATTATAAAATATGTCATGGTAATTGTACTATAGTTGACCAGTCACTTTAAGAATCTGTTATACACTTTAAGACGAACAGTTCGCAGCTTATAATTTAATGATTTAAGAGTTATTTATTGAAAACAACTAACCTGTAATATTTTTCCTTGATAACTTTGTGTAAATGTCAAATGTTGCGAGTAAAGAGGGTCAAGAGTTTTGCGTGCTGTTTTTGTCTTCCTTTTTTCAATACACTTTTTACCACATAGTAAATAAATCTTCACATAAGGAGCTAAAGTATAATAATTCAATTTTAACAAAAAATCTTTATGTTAAAAATGAAATTTTTAATATTGAAATAGAGTAAATTTTTTTAAAACAATATTTTTTAAAAAAGAAAATGTTTGCAGAGACAAAAATTTTGAATGAATTTTTATGCCACTAACCAGGTAATGTTTTTGAGCCAGGTTTTACAATTAAACCTTTGGCTCGAATGATTTCAACATCAAGTGCACCTCTTTTATCCACAAGACTTAACTGCACATCACCCATCAAGGGTGATCCTAAAAACCAATAAGCCAAGCATGAATATTTTGACCAGTTAATATACTAAATACAATTCATTAAAAAATTACATTTTGAAAACTGTACCTAGCACCTGCCTTCCAACAACTTGAGCAGGACCTAAACCTTCTACAAAATCTATTAATTGTACATCTCCTGATAATCTCAAACTTGGAGGAATCCATGACATACTAAAAAGAAAGTACTTAGCATTTTTGTGATTTTCAAAATTAGATTTAAAATTGGAACACCAACAGCTGTAATAAAAATTGTCAAAAAACTACAACATTCAGTGTTGAACATGCAAAATGTTATTGAACTTTATTATAGCTTTTTATGATTCAAAAAAGTTCAGAAACTTCATAAAAAAACATTAACAGCTGAATATTCTACTTAATGTTAAATTTTAAGGTTGAGTTTGAACAGATAATCTGTTAAATATAAAAATACCTGCTCCCAACACTCGTTAATGTCATCATAGAACTAGCTATACTTGAAGAACTTTCACTTTTTGTGCTACCTATAGAAGATGCAGGACTACTCTGGCCACTTCCATAGCTATTCTGACGATAACGGTTTACAGAATGTATAGAAGAATATGCACTGTGATCAAAATCACTGGATCGCATTGAAGAGGAATAAGAGTTAGTAAAATCCTCAGGATGGAGTGTTGATCGTGGAAGAAATCTTCTATCATCATTAAAACTATTGCTGTGTTGAAGTAAATGGGAATCTAAGAATAATGCAATAAGTCTGTAAGACAAAATAGATAATACAATAAAGATACCATATGATAAAAACTCAAGAGAACAGTAACTTTTAATTCAAAAAAAGTTTCATTTAACAAATGTTATTATTAAAATCTGATAACATTTTGTAAACTAGAGAAAAACAAGAGTTTAGTTTAAAATAACAAACCTGGTTTTTCTTCAGGCACTTTAGGGGAACTGGGTGATATAGAATTCATTTGTAATAAGCTGGATTGATTGCTAAAATGATTTCCTTCAAAGCTATCATTACTCAACTGCCTCCTAAAACTTTCGTTCCAGGACACATCACCTATAACAATTTTAAATATTTTTTATTAAAAAAAGAAGAAAAAAAACAAAAACAAAACAGATAATGTAGAATAACATAAAATTTTGAAACAGAAAAACACCTTGTTGAGATGGAGACAATCGATAAATTGTTTGCCTTGGTTCCATTTTCCTGTAAAAACTATCACGAAAATCAACTGGTTTTATTTTTGATTGTTTCTCTGAAGAAAATGATCCTAAATTTTCCCTTCCATATTTGGAATTATTAATTGTTAACTCCTTTATATCACTAGAAATTGATGAAGTATCCACAGAGAGTGATGTTACTGGAGATTGATTCTCAGTTCGGGTAACAGTTGTAAACTTTGATTCATACTGAGTGGGATTTGTTGTCCATAAAGATGTTGTCTGTGAATTCTTTGTAGATTCTGTATCTGAACTTGAAGAACTGGTCAAAACATCAAGTTGTTTTTGTAAGAAAAGTTGAGCACGCTGCAGTAGTGATGGTCTTATTACAGAAGACTCTTGAGCTGATATTGGCTTTAAGTATTGCACTTGTTCTGAATCTGAATGTTGCAAAGATGTTATTCGTGATGATTCTATATTCATATCATGCACTTGTGAAGGTGAAGGTGAAGGTATAGGTGTATTCTCATCTGTAGAGGTTCCTCCAATAGAGTCATAACTAAAACCTGGTTGAAGTGTGTTAACTTCATTTATTCCTAATTAAATTGAGAACTTCAAATGGTCATTTTATTGATTATATTTATCATGTAAGTTTACAAATGATAAATAAAGGCAATCATAAAACTAGAAAGAAAATATCACAGAATTATAAGATAAAAAAATTAACAGAAAAAAGATATAGAAAAAGTAACTACAGAAATATCTAAAGTTAAGTTGAAAATCAGTGCTTACTTTCATTAAGATCTGCAGTGTGAGGAATTTGAGGAAAACTGTGAACTGTCTCTTTTTCAATTGGACTTACGCTTTCTCTTGCATCACTGTCTAAAAATATACAAACATTAGTTCTTTAAAGATATTCAGTTAATTTGAAAACTAATTCCAGTTATACATCATTACAAAAGATAGATTATTCAAAATGATTAACTGTTTACTATAATTTGTAAAAACAAGCAGTAATAAAAACCTTTAAATTTTTATTTTTATTTGTTTATTTTAAATTCTTCACACAAAAAAACTGCTATTTACAAATTTTGAAAATAAAAAAAGAAAATTAAAAGAAACCAAAAATTTTGAAAGAAAAGTTGAAAATGAAAAT
The DNA here is from genome assembly GCF_058129835.1 of Hydra viridissima. Taxonomy (NCBI): domain Eukaryota; kingdom Metazoa; phylum Cnidaria; class Hydrozoa; order Anthoathecata; family Hydridae; genus Hydra; species Hydra viridissima. The sequence goes on along the minus strand of NW_028324304.1, from coordinate 9,159,346 downwards.
TAATTATAACCTTGAAAGATAAAGGGAGATTTTGTGCACTGTGGAGACAAAGTAGGTGTTGGAGTAGGCTGTGGTAACATATTTTGCTGATCATGCAGCTGGAGTGGATACCAATGACATAAATTATCCAGTGCAGCTTCCAACATATTTATCAGTACTTCTCCGAGAAATTCATTGCTTTCAGAGCGTTCATAATCCCATAGCGTGATCTCTAGATAACGGCCTTTGAACTGGGAAAATAAAAAAATTAAAAACAAAAACACTCTTTTATAAGTAAACACAGAAACTCTCTACATCCCTAAGAGTTAAGGGGCGAAGCACAAAATAAAATTCCATTACTAATCTTTAATTATTTTATGTTTTATATTACTCTATTTAGAAGTTAACAAACAAAAACTTTTTATTTATGAATACTAATTTGTACCAGATTAAAATTTTTAGAGTTAGGTGATTTACTATTACAATGATGAAGTTTCACTTCATTAACATCTTCTGGAGACAAGTAAGGCAGTATGTCCAAAACTGAAGTCTCTGATAAAATCGAATCATCAAACTATCAGAATAATAAGAGAAGTTGAATTTTAATCCCAAATTTAAATCCAATAAAAGTTTATTGAATACTAAAAAAAAACAAAAACAACAACTGTGGTTCCTCACAAGGAGAAATAATAGTTGAGGATTCACCCAAACTCACTTAATCAATCCTTATTCTTCACTTAGAATGATAAAATGATTAAATAGCCCCTCAAAAGCAACAAAAAAAGAGAAGAAAAACCCCTTCTTTACACAACTTTTTTTAATGCATGTGCAATTTTTATGGTTAAACTTTTAATGTTTTACCAATTACAATGCCTTCAATGAAAACTTGTATCTTATATTAATGATAAAATAAATTTATGCAAGTTTAATATTAATTGCCAGAATGCAAGTTATTTAAAACTAGCCAATAATTTATAATAAAATGTTACCCTTTAAACCTATAAATAATGGTAAACCATTGTGAAAACATTTTATACCAAACCATGCTATAAATGCATCAAATAGTTCTATGTAAGTTACACTGTTTTCTTAAAAATATTTTCTTACAACTTATCTTAAAACAAGGAGTATTCATTTAAATCACAACATTAAGGGCTCATTAACTGATCATCATTTTAGTTTTATGACAGGGAATAGGTTCTAAAATATAAAGTAATTGAGGTACTATTTAGAAAAAAAAACTTTTAAAACAATTTTAAAAAATCAAATAAGAAAAAAACCTTTTGACTTTTCAGTGTGTACATAAATGTTTGATTCCATGTGGGTGAAGAAGAGCGTAATACTGTTTTCGTGCGGCGTTTACTTTGTAAACTAAGTGTTCAAAAAACTCATTATTAATTTTAAGTTTCTTCATTATTTTATTTTCAACAAAAAAAGAAGGAAATTGTTTAACCTACTTAAATTTTTTGAAAATTTTGTTTATAATATGAAAACTATATGATAGTTATCATGCTCCAATTAATTCACTTCACTTACACATACTTCACTCAACATGCTCCATTTACACAAATACAAGACTAATTCTTTATTGTTGAGAAATTCCCAGTTATAATTAAGTATAAAGTTAATCCTGCAGTTAATAGAAGAGCATATAACCACCTTTTTTTAAAGAACAATTTTTATAACCCCCTCCCCCCACCCAAAAAAAAAAAAAATAAAAATAAAAAATAAAAAAAGAATGTGTTTAGACAGTTCACTGTAACAGAAAGGTACTGTAAAAATGGTTTTGTTCTTTGATTGAGTTAAAGGATGAACAAATCCATATGATTGGGTGCTCATATGATTTTGACAATACAACACAAAAAAAATCTTCCTAGTTTATAGGATCAAAAAATTCAAACTCTCCAAATAAGTGACATTAAAGAAGAATTTAATTCATTAATTAGTTTAAATTAGCTAAACAACATTCATTCTAAACAAATTTCTGATACAGAAGCTTGTTGTGATGAGGGAAAATTTTAAAACTTTTTCATGGATAATTTCTTTTTTAGAAAATGTGCAGTTTCATTCAAGTAGGAAAAATTGCCGCTTAAAGAAAAAAATGATAGAATAATTACACAAAATAATGGTATTGCATCAGATATTTAGGAAAAATTGAACCAATTCACTGTACATAGCAGTCACAGTTTATTTAGTTTACGAAAATTCAACTTCCAAAATTCTTGCAACTCCTAGTGAATAAAACTGCTCAAATAGGAATGACCTGTACAATGTAAATGTGATGTTGTATTTATATTGGACAAAAGTCAAACCTGGAACCTATAATTTTTTTATAGTTGAAATGATAGCCAGAGAGCTAGAGAGAAAAAGCACTTTATTTTTACATAGCCTCTACAAGCAACAGACTGTTGACTGACAAGTTATACTTAATAAACATAATGAAAAGAAAAAAAATTTTTCTTAATGAATCTATTATCTTTCAATAAACTGGAGTGGAAAGTCTAAAACTTTTGAATAATTACATGTTCCAACCAAATAGAGGCTTGTAAAGATATACCAAAACTAACCTGTCTGAAAAAATTAAATTTATAACTATAGATACCATGATTCACCCTGTCTCATTTTTTCTTATGATAATATATAAACTAACCAAGAAACAATATTGAGATTTGCTTTAAATTGCAAACATTAAATTTTTTAGAATAAAATTAAAACCTCCTGTCTGGCAAGAAGTAGAGCTTAGCATAAGGATTACGAGGTTGCATGTTTTGTCGATGATTTAAACCCTGTGCTCCAATAATTGAAACATAAAGACAACTTGTATCTTCTTCGTATTTTAGCTTTATCTAAAGATAAAAAGAATGTTTTGAGCTGAAGACAAATGATAGTTAGTTTTTAATGATTAAAATTAATATTATCTATATCTAGTTTTTTAATTTCTAAAAATAAAAACATTTCAATCCTTCAGAACTGTTGTTACTTTTTATTTTAACTTAAGTACAATATTAAATTTTCAAAAAATCACCTGTAGTTGTCCAGTAATAGAATGTGAACATTTCAATTGCTACATAAAAAGTCAAACAAAAAGTCAATCATTAATATAAAAAAAATCTATCAGGAAATATGAAAGTTTTCTGATTTAAACTTAAATCTTACTGAAGCGCCTCGATTTTGAATACGTGCATTAACTTTACTTGAATCATTGTCATTTGCACCATATTGGCAATCTGTAGATTAAAAGTAAATGATGAAAAAGTATTAATACTTGTTTCATCTAAAAAATGTTTCCTTTTTTATTTTTCTCATCTTTTTTTTAAAGTAATAAGCATACATACTTCTGTTGTTTAAAAATTACTTTAAAAAATTATGTGGAAAATTAGTTTAAGAAAATAAATTGCTGTGAAAAAACTTTTGTAGGAAAATCAATTTTTTAAAGTAATATGGCCAATAAAATTTTGTAAAACTTATAATAAACTTTTCCTAATGGAAACTCATCCTAATGTTATCAAATAATTAATGATTGGCAGCATACTTTATAACTTACAATGCTATGATGAAACTTATCAAAACCTCTATCTCTCTGAACCAAAATAGTTAAAACCAGTTGCATGTCAAAAGTCAGATTTGTTTTCTTATGCACTTTTGAAATAAACTTTGAAAAAGATTAATGAAAAAAGAGCAACAAGTAATAGGAAACCATGATCAAATAACTTAAAACTATTTCTTTATGTAGAAGCAACCCATTTTTAATGAATACCAAACAATAAATACTGGTAATCTTTATTTATCTCTCAAAGAAAACTCTCAAAAGATCAAAATCCACATTTTGATTAAACATGGTTAAAAAAGATATTTTTATGAAATTTAACAACTGTTAGTATTTTAATAAATACATTAACGAATATGTTAATAAATATGTTAATTAACATTAAGTATGATTAGTTATTTTTACACTAATTAAAGCTATAATGAAAGTCATTATTGTGATATATAATTAGTAATTTTATAGTTATAATTATATTGACAAAGTATGACAATTATTTCTTAATAAAATGAAGTTGATAAATAAAAATACTTTGAATTTTATAAACTTCATTTTTACTATCCAACTCACCCACTGTGAGAGTTTTATCAAAACTTCCGTCAATAGTTTTTAAAATACCCATACGAGGAGATGGTAGCACGCTAAAACTGTTTTGAGAGCTTTTATCGTTTTGGCTGAAAATTAAAAAGCTGTTAAAAGAATTTTTTAAATATTTTCATTTTTTTTAAAACTGAAAAATCACTTATATTTTTTTAATCATTTCTGATCTTTGAATCATGGTCAATTATTGATTAAGAAAATCATTTACCACTTTCTGCTTAGCAGTAAATGCAAATCCAAGGAATCTTCATTAGCTAATACATCTTCCACTTCTTCTTTACTGCAACCAACCAATGACAACTCATTCCATTCAAGTAGTTCATCCCCTAATTAAGTATTTTATAATTTTTAACTTAAAATTTTATTTTAATAATTTCAAATTTATCAATATTAAATATTTTAGCACAAAAATAAATAAAACAAACTGCAAAAAATAAATATAACAAACTGTAGAAAATTTCACATAGAAAGAACTTTTTTTTTTATTGAAAATAAATTTTAATTTTTGGGTTTTTTAAATTTTAATATTTAATGAGGATGCATTATTTTAATAAATAAAATATAAATATTTTAAAGAAAGAATTTAAACCCTGTTATGTCAATAACAACAAAGTCTTAGAAAAACCTGCACAATGAATAAAGCCAATTTTCATAAAATTTACAGTTCTAATTATCCCCACTTTAATCCTATGGTTTCTTTTTTTTTCTTTTTCATTTTTGTTTATCTATAACTTTAATTAGTTTTAGACATTTTTTAAAACACTTCTACAAACAAACACACTCAATTTTTTCACAAATAAAAGGAACAAATACCTGGCCTTTTTTTCAAATAACATTAAAATACCTGGTTTTATTTTTCCAATTACATCACCAATCCCACCAGGCACTACTAAATCCACAACTGTCTTTAACAAACCTTGATCATCAACCACTCCCATATTTAATTTAACTCCAAAAGCAGTGCAGTAATCTAAATTTACAATTGCTACACCTCATTATACCAAGTTATTTAATTTTTAATTATTTTTCAAAACAATTAAAAATAAAAAATTATTATCAAAAAGAAATTAAAATTAAACAAAAACAAAAAAATTACAAACAAAGTTTTAAATAAAACATTTTAAATCTGATTTAAACTAAAAGTTTTTTTTTATTAACTTAAATTTACTAAAAACTAACACTACAACTTTTAGCTAATAATCTTTGCTTTATTTTGATAAATATTTGTAATTATTTCTCTAAATTTTTTATTATTGACCTTAACAAAGATTTATCCAAAGGAAATTCTTCAAAACAAATAAAACTATATTAAAAAGTTTAAAATGTTGTGTCTAGTAATTGCTAACAACTGTTGGCAAACAGTTTGCTGCAAAATTCAAAATAATTTTTAAAATTACCAATTACCTAAATTAATAATTTCTTTACAGTTACAGTTAAAAGTGTGGTTAGAAGAATTTTATTTCAATCAAAATAGTATAAACTGAAGAGATCCTTAAAAAAAAGAGGAAATGATAGAATACCAGAGAATATCAGAAAATACCAGAGAACTGTAAATTATTTTTAATCTAAAGAAAGTTATTATCTTACCTGGAAATTTTTTTAAGATTTTTGAATCAATAGACAACAGTATATCCCCAAGAATTTTATTTTCATCATCAGGGGGTGACCAACGCACATGATGACTCATCAGAGACTAAAAAATTTTATACATTTAAAAAAATTAACAAAATCTTTGCTAAAATAGCTCGTATTTATTTGCAACATTAAAGTATCTTTCTTTGCTACAACAAATGTATAAGAAAATTTACTTAAGTCAAAGGAGTTGATTGATTTTCAGGTATGTAGAATTCCAAACATTTACTTAATGTATCTTAATAATAAGTTTACTCTGCTAGTATTTGTTCAACTAAGTATTGTTTTGAATAATTAGAAAATTTTGTGAAATAAGAAGCCAAATTAAACCTGAAAAATTTCATCTTTTGTCTGCTGATCATCTAATGAGGACATCATATTTGAGCTACTTTTATTGCTAAATGTAACTTTTTTATTAGTTGATGATAGAGAATCTACGGTTTCACAACTAATCTGGTTGCGCTCCATAACTTTATTGACAACATTTTTATCAGCTAATTGAGCTTTTGTCACAGAACTTGCAGGAAATCCAGTTTTAACTATTTTAGGACTCAATGGCTTTTTCTGTTGTGTAGGCACTGTAAGCAACTGTTCTATTTCAACAGCTGGATTTGGAAACCTTATTTCTTTCCCATGAAACCAGCGGCCGGTTTTCAACAAAAGATCTTGCTTTTTCTTGCAAATCAAACAAGACCATGTAGCCTGTAAAAAAGATAACTTTAATATACATATAATAGACTCTTTTTATAAAAGATACTAACTATAAAGGTAGACATACTTTCAGCAAAGAAAACTTAGTATTGGATTTTTCTGCATATGAAATTTAATTTTAGATTCAAAATATAAAAGAATTTAAATATGAAACAATGTACATAAAAATATTCTCAGGAAAAAACAGTTTGCTAATGTTTATGATCATGAGCAGTGCATTTAAAGTTTTAAAACATGTAAATCAATGAGAAAAAAATTTGTATAAAAATTAAATGATTTGTTTAGTTTTATAATGAGAATAAATTAAAAAGCATTTGTGATTTAGAATGTTTGTTTCAAATTATGGTGCTTCTTAGACAGTGAGTTTTTTTAAATTATAAAAATACTGAATGGTTGAAATGAGGAAAATTCAACATCATGTCTTATACAACTCACATACAACTGAGGGAATTAATAAGTTTAAAATAAAATTTTAATAAAATTTAATAAGTTATATTTTAGCTTTAAAAAGAGATTTTAAAAATTTTATTGTGGTAAAAAGACAAAACTTGTCACCTGCAACCTTTTGTAATAGGTATTTACTTTCCCAAAAATTCAAGTTAATTTAGTATTTAAGTTCTTATCACCCCTCAAATAAAATCCTATATACCATGATAATTAACTTAAGCTAATAGCCAGCAACAACAGTTTACTTTAAAACACTCTCTTCATACTTGTATGTAAAATTAACCAATTAAAAATATATAACACTTTTAAGCAGAATTTATTAGTAAAATTTGAAGTAAAGCTTGGATACCTATCAATAACAATGTTGCTTAAATTGCAGATATAAATCAATATTTAAACAGAAGCACAAAATAAAGAGTTTATTAATAAAACTTTATTTTGTAGCAAGTAACTTTTTTTTATAATAATTCTTAAGATAATTTTAAAATTTACATTTTACCGTTTTTCCTGAGCCTGATTGTATACTGCATTCATCACATAATTTTGATCTGCAGAACTTACAGATTCTTTTTAAATTATTAAAAAAAAACTCTTTATTCTTGTGGCACAACTCACAGATATTTGCTTCTGACATAGGTACACCTGTTTGATTACTTTTAAGTTCATAACGCACTTGATAAGTTGCAAGTTCTTTAACAATGCCACTAGAAAGTAGAACAAAATATGCATTTAGAAGTAATAGATAACTATGATAGCATATTAAATAATCAAATATTAGTAATTGTATCTTTATGATAAAACAGTGTTTTAGAAAAAACATTAAATAAAAAGTTTAATAAAATTGCAAAGCTTAAATATTAGCTGTAGAAGTTGTTAACAACCAAATTATAGTATCAAAATATAGTTTTTGGTAATAGAAACTATAATTCTAAAGTTTGATAAACTTTTAAGTAATGAAATTCATTGTGTGTACATACATACATACATACATACATACATACATACATACATACATACATACATACATACATACATACATACATACATACATACATACATACATATATATATATATATATATATATATATATATATATATATATATATATATATATATATATATATATATATATACCTTTGAATTACTGCTGTTTCATTTTCAAGCTCTTTTTGTCGATCTAAAACATTTTTTATCTTTTTCCTTTCTGCTTCAGTTAAATGGGAAAGGTCAATAGGTGGTGGAGATGCTGGATAATGATTATAGCTGTCATTGCCATTGCTGAGCTGGCTCATTGTCATATTTTTTTTTAAAAACGTTTTTCAACATAAAATCATGCATTACTTGGTAGAACTAACGAAAAGGGAGTAGACAAACTAGTACCATCGGTGATGAGAAGATTTTACAAGCTAATCGACGCAAAAGTCGCTACCATAATAAAAGAAATCGCAAGTATTTGGTGATGCAACTGGATAAAAAGTATAATTTCAGTATAAGAGAATTAAAGCAGAGATAAAACTGAATTCATTCATCATTTATGCGAAGGATAGTTATATATAAGTTATATATAACTATTTAAAATAATGTAAAGCTCTTGTAACAGAACAGATGTTGCGAAAGCACTGGTTAAACGCAAACGTAGTTATACTTGAGAAGTTTCTTAATAAATATTTGGTAGGTGCATCCACAACTTTGTTTATATCTTAATATAAAAGATGGTAGACCAAATAAGGATAGTTGATCTCAAAGAAAAATTACAAACGGGTGACACGAGTTACGACAAGAGTCTTACGACAATTTTTGATAGAGTTAAATCAGGTTGCCGATATTTTTTAATCTTCTTATAATATTAAAGTTGTGCTTCCAATTCACATATATATTGAAACGATTTCATCGCGTAATGAAGTAAATGAAAAATGTTTTTGTGTTTAATAAAAAATTAAAAAATTACGGCAATTTGTTTCTTCACATTGTTTTAAATCTGAAATAAATTTGGTTAAATTAAAGATAAAGTTAGATTTAAAATTTATTCACACCAAGATAAATCTTTTACAGCTATTAAACTTATTATATTCTCTGTCAGTTTTGACTGCGAATATACAAATAAGTTTAAATTTTCCAAGTTTGCTTTTAGGCTTTTTTTATATATTTTATTTTTTAAATATTAAGATAAGTATAGCAGCTTTTAACAATCATCGCTTAACCAGGAAAGTTACTGAGTATTTATGATTAGGACGACCTCTAAACCAAAACATTTCTTTAAATTATTCTTCGTATATAATATCTTTAATATCTTATATCTTTGTATGGAGATGGAGTTGGATAAGAAAAGAATGTGTCTCAAATTAGGCACAATCAGAAAAAAACAAAAAAAAAAAAAATGGTAATAAATAGTTTTATAATCAAAATAAAAAAAGTTAGTGCTAAGGTAATAAAGTAATCTTAAATGACAAAAAAGTTGAATGGGCGCTTTGACGAAAAATGGAGCACTTTTAGTTTTAATTGAATCAGTATTTTTTAAAAGGGCTGATTTGACATTTTTTTTGAAATTCACTTTTTGTGTGTTTTGTGTCCTTCTATGATAGCTTCATCAGTTTATGTTAAAAATGTGTTTAAATTTTATCTTCTTACACAAATAAAGCCACCTGAAAGTTTTTGATTTTTTTTAAAAAAGGCAAGTTTGCTTCAAATACGCCTTTTTTAAAAAAATCACTCTCAAGCTGATTCGTATTTTTAGCCGCAAAATGCGGAAAATGTCAACAGTTTCGATTTCAAAATATTCGATTTTTTTTAAAAGGGCCAATTTTTCGAAATTTCATATATTAATTGTTAACAAATGAAATGTTATAACAATTATCAAAGTGTACTAAGATGTTATTCTTGCATATATTTTTTTAAAATGTATTACACAAATTCTGTATATTTAATATCAAAAAATATAAAGAGTTTTTTTTAGTTTTCTCAAAAACGGGTTTTGAGCAAACCAGCCCTTTTAAAAAACACTGATTCAATTAAGAATTGTGTTTCTCTCGCCAAGAAAGCTATGCATAAAAAATATAATTTTATATAGTTTGCATTACTAGAAGTAATTTTACTTAATGGACTTGCAAACGATATTTAACTGAATATTTGGCCTTACACAAAGTCACGTCATTGTTTTTTTTGGTCAAAAGCAATTTAAGTTTACAAGTATTAAATTGTCTTTTGTTGTTCAAAATATGAAAGTTATTCTAGATAATTGATGTAAATGATGATGGCGGTGATGATCATCATGATCATCATGATCATGAACATATTGATAATCATGATACTATGATCATAATACCATGATGATGAAGGTTACACGATGATTATACAATTACGTTATGATGACGATGGCTATAATTTTAGCAAACGTTTAGTAGCAGTAAAAGTGTGGCATTTAAAACAATTTATTTATATGCATCAATTCTAACCTAAAAGCTAAAGCACTTTACACAAAGGTTGACATTCTAGTTAAGTAATGAAGAAATAATTTTAAAAAACAATTTTACCATCAGTTTTTTGCTTTTAATGCTTTTCAGAAAAATACGGTCATTTAAAAGTAAAATACGTCTATTAAAAAACATGGTTTTAAAAACCTTTATTGAACACTGATTCCAGATTAATTTCTCATTTTGTTTATTCCATGCTAATTTAACAAAAAGCGTTATTTTTCCTGCTTTGACGAAAATCAGAAATAATCTTTAGTTTAGTAAGTTATAATAGTAGATTTTATGAAATCAATATCTCAATATCTTCATAAATACACCAGACTCTTTTGATAAAATCAAACAGTGTTTCGTCAGGCGACCATGTTTTATTGATTCTATATTATTTATTTATGATATCTGTAATTGGTTAACTATCGATGGAAAAAGACATTAATTGAAAGTACGCTATGTAAGACAGAATAAAACAACTGGATATTAATTAAATATTGGAATATATCTCAGTCAGTGTCTCTTAAATGATAATTAAAATTAAAACTTCGTCTCTTATATGCTAGATGATGTTCAGAGATATTCCTGCCAACTTGTACAGCTTGTGCGATTGTTTTAAAGTTTATTAGTTATATTGATTCAAACAAACTCAGCCGTTAACCAGAAGATTATAACTTATTATTGATATTATTGACTAATTAGATTATTGATAAATTAAAGTTTTAGAAACATTTTTTAAAGTCGCACCTATTTTGCTCAGTTACTTTAAAATAAAAATGAAATTTAAATTTAGACATTTTTTAAGATTTTTGACATAAAATCTTCATAACGAATTCTGCCTAACGAAAATGGATGAAGAACTCGAAAGTGTATTTTCTGAAACATAAAACACTTTATGTGGATGTCCCAAATGTTAGGAAAATTTCGATATAAGCACATTAGTCCTTACATTGAAATCATTCAAGTTTTTAAATTAAAATCTTTTTTTTTTACATTAATTTACATTGAAATCTTTAAAATTTTTCAGTAATTAAATTTTTTCGTCTTTTAATCAAAAAAATAATAAAATACTTATTTGCTCTTTAAACTAACTCCCAAAACTTACTTAAAGGCGTATTTGTTTCGGCAAGCGGGTTGTACCTGATTCTAATAAACGTTTTCGCTGTAAAACGTGGGATGGAACCGATTAAAAGCGCTTTTAGTTTGTTTAAAGACAAAGAGCGCTTTTAATCGGTTTACAATTTTGAACAAGCTCTTCTAGAATTGATTCGGTATGCAACTCAGCAAGTGAAGACTGCATCTGTTATTGTTTTATTTATCTTTCATTCGTCAAAATTATTATATAATCATCTTTCTATAATCATCACTTTTTTTTATTATTATTAAAAAAAAACATAAGTTTAAAGAAAAATATTCTAGTCAATAAGCTTTTGTAAAGCAATTGAAAGTTGAAGAAAATCTTTTTTACGTGTATAGCTTATTTTGATTTCAAAAGATCTTTTTAACGTTTTATCTCAATGAGGAATTTATATAACTTAAAATAACCTTAACAACCTTAAATTAGCAAAAATGAAATTCTATTTTAACCACATTCGCACACGATTTAACTACTAGCCAGTAGTTTTTTATACCTCGTTGCACGAAAAAATTTTTATAACATTTTAAAGAATTTAGGACGAGGATATTTAGCATTAAGATGTAAAATTTAAATAGGAACTAAGAGTACAAATATTCATTTACGAGCTATGAGAATTCACTTGATGTTCTTAAAAAAGCTGTTAACGGCCCTTCCCAGTAGGCATTGGGCGTCCTTAGACGTCCGGTGGATGTCTAAGGACGTCCAGTGCCTACTGGGTTGTTTAGAAAGATTAAGCTATTTTGCATATATATATTTCTCTTACATATATGTTTTTTTGCATCTGTTCTACTTATCTCGTTTTGTATTTTGTAGCAGCATAGATTTTTGTTTTTATAAATTTTATTGTTTTGAGTAAATTAGATTTTAAACTTCAAAAAACCATAGCTCACTTATTTGCTAAGTTAAATATCTGTGTAATTTGATCGGTTTTCTAGTTATATAGTCAATTATTATATAGTTAAACTGCAGCAGAATATAACAGGGGCAAAAACCCAAAAAAAGCAAAAATGTAGCTTGATCGTTGTTCCAGTGTGGTCTTCATTTGTATGAGCAAGTATTGAAATTTCCAACTGTGTAAGTAATAATTGCCAAGTGTGAGTAAAAATTTACCAGTTTGTAAGTAAAATTTCCCAAGTGTATAAGTAAAAACTTACAGGTGTAAATTCTGGAACAGTTAAAAAATGAATTTTGAGAAATTTATCAGAGCAATCTATTTCTCCCCTAATACAAACCTTAGAAATAGTTTGTTCTAATTTTCACACCATTTATGGTTCTTTTTCACACCATTAATGGAAATTTTAGCCTAAAAAGTTTCTGTCAATTTAGCTGCGAAACCCAAACCCAGCGTCTCATCAAGTGAAGCTTAGCTCATTATTCGGAAACATTGCCATTGACCAAATTTAGTCTTTGGTCACTGACAGTCTAGCTGGTTCCGCTATGAAATCATTCGGTAGCAAACACTGTATACGTATTAAAAATTTACTGTTTAATTTTTTCTGTCAATTGTCACCAAAGGCTCAGTTGGATCTTCTTGCAGTTTTTTAAGTAAACTTTCATCAAAAAAAAAATAATGCTGCATTATTTGTTTTTTCCTTTTTACTTTATTTACTAGCCGTTTTAAATGTAATTAGAGAAACCTTCAAATTATATGATAAATTTCAACATCATATAATTAGAATTCCAATACTATAGGAACGATGGTCTGGGTACAATAGAAATGATGGTCTTCACAAATTGCCTGAGAAAAAGAAATGAAAGTGATTAAGTGTTATGGTTTTTACTGAAGAAACTTTCCTCGAAAGAAATTTTGAATATTAAATTTTTAAAAGATTGCGGAACATAAGTTGCATTTTTTCGAAAAATATTTACAAAAAATTTCTTAATTCATTTTACCTGATAATATCTTGCATTCTTTTTTGATAGCCAGTTGGGCTTGATTAGTTTTGTTTGAAACAGGGCTGTGGAAACTAAGCTGCTGTTCCGACTCAGACTGCTTGATTTTATCATGGGCCGACTCCGACTCCCGACTCCGTCTCCTTCATAAGTAACCAATTTTTAACAACCACTTTACTGTAGTAAAATGTTAACATTGGCTATTTCATCACCATAATACAAATAATCCAACCACTTAGTGCTTTAAACAGAATTTATTAGAAAATAATTTCTGAACAAACAACTTTTCTAAACTCTTGTTATGCAATAAACTCTAATGTAGTCACTAATAAAATTATAAACTTGTCAAAACCAAGTTTGAAAACCAAGTTAGTAGGACAGAAAGAAATTGTTCTTCTTTAAGTTCATATGCTTGAAGAATCTTTTCCACCAAGGCCTGGAGAAATTCACTGGTGCCCTCCAGTTGTTGCAAACTACAATTCCCATTATGTCTGGATATCCTGCAGCTATCAGAGCATTATGAGACTTGTAGTTTTGTAACAACTGGAGGGCTAGAGTTTAATACTTGTGCTTTAGACTGACAGAACATAAAATATTTTAATGAGTAACATCTATAAAATCCATATTAAAATAATGAAACTTTGAAAGACTTTTTTTAAACTGGAGTCGGAGTCGGTACAATTTTCCAACTCCGACTCCGACTCCAGCCAAAATGAGCTCCGACTCCGACTAAGACTCCACGACTCCGACTCCACAGCCCTGGTTTGAAATTAAAGCGAAACTTGTTTTTTCAATCAATTCATTTGCACTCTCCATTTCATTGACGGGTTTCTGGTATAGTGGTAATACTTCTGCAAATTAAAAGCTTCATAATAAATCGTTAATTATGTAAAAGAAATATATTCACTTTTTAAAGTTTCTGTATTGTTTCTTTTCATAAAATTCTGTGTTCACAAAATTAAAAAAAAAAGATTTACAAATTTCAAAAATTTCTCCCAACGATATTTGTGATCTGGACATCAGAAACTTTCTATTAACTTCTTGATAAACTAATCATCGAAATTTAGTGTTTAAATTGTTGTAATACTTGAAAAATTATATTAACAAGTTGCATAAAGCCTTTTGATTAATCAAACTTTACGTATATTCGATCGTATCGAACCTTAAAAGCCGAGTTTACGAAGTGGTAAAAAGAGCTGCTTATCCATGTAAAAAAAAAACGGAATTATCCCGAAATCTGACCTGTATATTTCGGTATGTAAATCTTTCGACGGCCGTTTTTAAGTTGCTAAAACGACCTTTGTAACCAAAATGGTCTTTTAAATTCTGGTACCAACATGGGTAGGTATAAAAGTTATTCTTGTAATGTTCAAAATTCGGAATAATTATCACCGTATATCCTTTGCATATGTAATTAAAATATAACTTTGTTATTTGATTTATTATCTAGAATTACTGAATGGTAATAATTTTGCTTTATTTCACTTAAAGTCTATTTAAAAGTTTTTCATTTTACATTTCGTGTGATCTTCTAGGTATCTCAAGGGATAATTATCATAAAAGACGTGCAACTGGTGGTCGTAAGAAACCTTTAAGTAAAAAGAGAAAGTATTCCCTTGGGCGTCCTGCTGCCAATACTAAGGTATTTACTAAGAAATTTCTTATACATCAATTCGATTGAAGTACACAAAAAGTTATTACTATTTTTATCAATAACACTTTCTTTGGCAAAAGCTTTTTTTCTGATTTTAGATTGGAGTAAAAAGAATTAATGAGGTCAGATGTCGTGGTGGGAATTTAAAGTACCGTGCTCTTAGATTAGACACGGGGAATTTTTCTTGGGCATCAGAAAGTATGTTATTAGATATAGTTCATTTATTGAAATTATCTAGTGATATGATGAACTTCTTTTCAGTAAGAATCTGCTGTCGTTTTGACAAAGCATATTCTTTTGACTGCTCTTGTCATAGTTACACTGATCACTGACCACCTTTATTGTATTTATTGTTAATGATGCCTTTACTTTTTTTGTATTGTTTTGTGGTTCAATTAACAGGTGTTGCACAGAAAACCAGAGTGTTAGATGTTTTGTATAATGCAAGTAATAATGAATTGGTCAGAACAAAAACTTTAGTAAAGAATGCTATTATTCATGTTGATGCAACACCATTTAAACAATGGTATTGATTAAAATTCTAGTAAATTTTTTGTTGTTTAAGATTTTGCCTTAGTTGATTTTAATATTTTTAACATCACTTTATTTTGAATAAGGTTTGAAGCTCATTATGGGGTAGCTCTTGGTAGAAAAAAGGTTCAAAAGTCAGTTACTGTAAGATTTTTGTTTTCATATACTATTATTTTTAAATATTTTGAAAACTAATTGATATTAATGATTTTCTAATTGTGAACTCTACACATGTTTACTCTTTAAATGTAACAATAATTTTGTTTCATGCATAGGTGATAAAACAATATTTTTTTTTGTACTGTAACTTAACTTTAGAAATGCTGTAAATAATACTTCAGTAATTTTAGTATTAGTTACACTTTTTAAATTTTTAGGCTGAAGGTGGTGAAGATGACGTATTGAATAAAGTTAGATCAAAACATGCAACAAAAAAAATAGAAGCCAGAAAGCCAGAATCTAAAATAGATCAACATTTAGAAGATCAATTTGCTTCTGGTAGATTATTGGGTGAGTACAAGTCAGTTATTTCATAAATGTGTGATAAATGTAAGCTGTTACTTTTAGGCAGGCAATAAATTTGTTTCAAAGTTTTTATCTCTTAAAGTTAAAGTTCACTGGCATAAATAAATTCTTAAGAAGTTGTTCTGCAATTGTTTAACATAAAGCTTTAGATGCTTCACATAGTTGATTACTTTAGTGTTCTTATTTGAGCATTTAAGCCATTTAAAGTTAAAAATGTAATTCACAATTTGAATTTTTTTTTCTTTTTGTCTATGAAATGCTAGACAGTATATACTCTTTCTCTTTAAATAAGCTAAAATATCAAAATATACCACTGTATGAATGTTGAGTTAAAGTTAAAGTTTGTTTTTGTTGGCTAATATGTACTTATAGCTTGTTGTGAATTGATGATTATGAACACAGACCTGTTCTGAATGTTTATGTGTGGAAATTATTCATGCACCACCATCTGATCACATATAGCTTTGTTTTAATTTATTTGCGCACATTTCTTAAGACCACTTTCCGAGAAAGTATCAATTGACTTTGTTCAAAGATAATTGAAGCTTTTCTCAGCATCCTTAATGGCTGTTCAGTGGATTGTGATTGAGTCATAGGTGTGCCAGATAACCCTATTTTCATTAACTTTAAGTTGCCTTGCATGCAAGATATCTTGCTTATTTGGTAATAGCATGGTGCAAAAGTGTTAATTTGAACAACATTTGAGCTTTAAAATTTTTAAGTTTAACTGAAATATTACTTGATAAATGACTTACTCATTGCTGCCCAGTTTATTGTAATAGTTATGAAAAGTCTTACCTTCAAAGAAATTAACATAAGACATCAAAGAATTCTAGAATAAAATACTTAAGAGTTTTATTTTTGGTTGACTTTTTCTTTTAATTTAATGTGAATTGATGATTATGAACACAGACCTGTTCTGAATATCAATGTGGATATTATTCATGCACCACCATCTGATCACATGCAGTTCATTTAACATTGTTTTTTATTTCTTTTATATGATAATTGTAAACATTTATTGGCAACTAATTTATTGATCTCTTGATTATGTTATAAGAAAAATTATTTTGTTATTTTAAGCTTGTATTTCATCAAGACCTGGCCAAAGTGGGCGTGTTGATGGTTATATCCTTGAAGGAAAAGAACTGGATTTTTATTCCAAAAAAATAAAGTCAAGAAAAGGAAAATAAATTCGTAACGGGAAAAAACTGCTTTTTTTTATGAATTGTTCAATTGTGCAATGACAACCTAAAGAAGTAGTAGTCTGAAGATGTCTTATGAATTGATCTTAAACACTGTACAATAATAAGGGACTAATAATTCGACAGCTAAATTTGTTATCATGCGCTCGTAGTCCGTTCAAGGTTCCTTCTAATACATTTGCAAATAGATGTAAAAATGCACCCTCAAATGTGGTTTCCATAACATTTATTAGATATCCCAAGAAAGACATCTCCTAATTACACTCACTGGTCTTTTGAATCTTCTAGTCAAAACTGGTGTCGATTCTCAAAAAAAAACTGATTTGTTAACCTCAAGATTTTTCTTAGAATCGTAACGTCATTTGAAACTTAATCTTAATTATTTAATCCTTGATTGAAACTTTAAATACCTTTTAAATCAAAGGTCCTCGGACAGGATCCAAATTTTATTAAATTTTCAATTCTAAAAGTAATAATCTGTAGGTATTGACTGGTAACAATATTAATCAACTTAATACGAAGTTCTCAATAAATTACTGCCGTTTTGAAGAAGTCTAATTGTTACTCTAATGTTTTGTCATTGTGTCACTCAGATTTTCTAACTTGATATCGAATTTATATATTAACTAGATGTCTAACTTCACTAACATTCTGTAAGAAAGTGTAGATTTTAATGACTATTCCCATTATATTGAAATGGGCAATAATTTTTTTGGTTTGCTTAGATTTATCATTGCGTCTTTTCTGGCTGGCTAAAAATTTCCTTCACTTTTCTTATGGCGTTATCCAGCTGAAGTCCTTCCAAAAAAAGAACATTTTCATGCAATACTGCTATTGGCTCAAAAAATTCCCAATTGCTTTATCATCTGAAGAAAATTTCAATCGCCTAATTTTCTCACTCGAGTGGAGCGTGAATAGTGCTTCAAATAAGCCAGCTCTTAAAAATAACGCATTAAACTTTGACCGTAAAGAAATTTGAAGTTATTTTCATTCTCGTTCTAAATCAGTATGTAGGGAGCTATTCTAGGATGTATTTTTTGAATTAGTTGTAAGATATGTACTATCATAGATAACCTGTAGTGGTTGATTCATTGTAGATTTCAGACTGGTCATCAGTGTTTGTTTCTCTGTTAAGAACGAATCAAGTGGAAAGATTTTATCAATTTTTAAAAATAACTTATGTTTTTTGAAGTCTATTTAAATAAAATATTTATGCCTTTAAATCAGCATAAACATTTTATTTCAATAAACTTCAAAAACAAGTTTTTGTTGTGACAAATAAACATTAGGGGTGTTCAAAAAAAAAAAATTTCGAAAACGCGAATACACAACAAGCTAAATTTGGGGCAAATATAAAAAAAATACGATTACAAAAAAAAAAAGTCAAAAATATTGAGATTTACCTTGTGCTCAAGCGTCAAAACCCCCCTAAAAATGCCCCAAATAGTACCCTCGTAGCAATGCTTTGAGCACAAGGTAAATCTTAATATTTTTAATTTTTTTTTTTTTAATGTGCTCATAATAATCTATACTTTTTTTTTAAATTGATTTGTATCCGTGATTTTTCTTAAAAGTTCTTTAAATTGAAAACGATTTTATGCAAAAAAACGAAAATATGCGCATTTAACAAAAATGAATGCGCAATAATTCGTACTTATTTTATTTGTTTATATTCACATAGTTTGGTTTTTTAATTTTTAATGTTTCTTTTGTCACTTGATTTGTGTACTTTGTTTGCATTTTTCTTTTGTTCTCACTTAATAAACAATTTTATTACCTGTCTAAAACTTGTAAAAAGAAAAAACTGACAATTGTAAATTAACGTTAATGAATATTGCGAAATTCTGCAGTAAACATTTTAGTTTCATCTCATATTTTGAAATTAGTGAATGTCATTTCTTTTAAAATAGTTTTAAAAATTATAATGGACAATTTAATAGAAAACAAAGGAGAGTCACAAAAAATGAAAGTTTCAAGTGCAAATAAAAGTAAGAAGCTATTAAAAAGTGGCAATGAAAAGCGAAATATAAAAATGAAAAAAAAAAACAAACATTTTATTATTGAGAAACCAGCAATACCAAGGAACGAATTTGTTTTGAGCTTTTTTTAATTTTAAATATCTAGTTTAGGATATAAGATTATAGTTTATAATGTGAAATCTTATGACTATAAGATTTCACATTGTACAAGAGCAAACTCAACCTGAATATTTTTGTTATTAACTTTAGTTGATCAACTGCCAACTGTATTAGATATTTTACAACACATAGCTTTTAATAAGTCGACGCTTTCTAAAACATCAATAAAGTCAATGATAATTGCATGCTCGGTAAAAAAAGACAGAAAATACGAGAGATGTGTTGAACTGCACTGTAGGTGTATTCTAAGCAAAATCAAGGGTCCCTGGCTTAAAGCTGGATTCCCTGGCTTAAAGCTGGATTCAATCAGATAATAACTTGATACAAAAGCTGAATAAGTTGAACAAAACGTATTTGAATTTGAAAAAAAACATGCACAGGAGGTCGCCTTTAGAATTAAAAAAGCAACAAGGCTTTAGAAAGGAGCTGGGAAAAATCTTTTGGGCAGAAATAGCTGACTTACAAAACTGTATAAAGAAGGACAAGAATAGATCAGACCTAGATAGGAAAGAGGACCTAGATTTTTTATACGATCAAGAACACAGCAGAAAGTTATTTCTAGGGCCTGAAGACAAAAAATATAGCGAGAAGGTATTACATATTATAATGAGTTAGAATTTGGTACGGACACCAGCAAAGATTCATCCTTTGGTTCCGATTTTGAACCAGGATATTGGCGTTCTATAGAGTCAAGTAGTCTTATAAAAGCTGAGATCCCAAAAGATATTATTTCTCGTAATGTTGCTCTAATTGCCACAATTACTGATATTTCTCCAAACGTTTTGACAAAAGTTACTGCTGCAATCCTTGATAGTTCTGGGGTTGATTTTACAAATGTAAATTGCAGTAGGTCAACAGCATCTAGAAAGATGAAACAAACAGCTCATGAAATGGCAGTTATTGCTAAAGAAGATGTCCAACTAAGCATCCAAACTTCTCTCTACCCATACATTATACATTTTGACGGAAAGACACTTTTTGAAATTAATAATGGAAAAAAATTAAAGCATGATAGACTTGCTGTTCTGGCAACTATTGATAATGAGTCCCATATTCTCGGAGTTACGCCATTACCCTCTTCATCTGGAGAAGATCAGTACAATGGTGTAATGGAAGTCCTAAAAGAGTACAATCTCGAATCAAAGATTGGATTACTTTGTTTTGATACCACATTAAGCAATACAGGAATACATAAAAGATCTTTAATAAGAATATCTACTGAGTTAAATAAATATCTAATTCTTTTAGCTTGCAGACATCATGTTTCTGAGTTGTGAATCACACACTTTTGTGAGGCTATAACAAATAAAAAAACTAAGGCCCCTGATAACCCTTTGTTTAAACATTTCAAAAACTTGTTTGAGCAGCCTAATTTTAAGTACAACCTATCTATGTTAGTAAACTTTGGTTGGGAAGAAATTAAAGGAACTGTTGTTGAAAAAGCTGCTACAGAATCTCTTGAGTATTGTAGATCTTACTTATTAAGAAATAATATTGTAAGGGAAGGTAGAAAAGAGCTTGCAGAGCTAGTGGTCAGCTATCTTTCTCCTTACATCATTAAAATTCGAAAAACTGGAGCGGTTCATCATGCAAGATTTCTTGGGAATCTATATATTATTTAAAAATGCAAATTCTTTCAACTCAAATTGATTTTATTCAAAAAAATAGAGAACATATTAAGGTAATAACTGAATTTATAGCTTGTTTTTATGCAAAGTGGTACCTGCAATCAAATGATACAATCAAAGCTCTTTTTATGGATGTAACTGCTATTCATCAAATGCATCAGTATAAAGCAGTATCTGCAGAACCATTTGCTGTTGATGCTGTGTTGAATTTTTTACTTAAACATACATGGTATCTTAACTCAACTCTGATTCCTTTAGCCTTGCTGGATGAAGGTGTTGCACTCGAAGAAAAGAAAAAAATTGCACTCGAAGAAAAGAAAAAAAGTCATGTTACTTTAAAACTGAAAATAAGCAAAAAAAAGATATAGAAAAATTGTTGAAAATTGAACTTAACATTCATCAGCAAATTCCTAGCTTAGCTTCTTTGGTTGATGAGTTCTCCTGGTTAATGTTTGAAATGATCGGAATAAAAGATCAACAAATTGATGATTGGATGACCTTGCCACCTCAGTATTGGCACACGCAATCAACATATAAATTATTTTTAAATTTTGCAAAAAGTATTGTTTGTGTAAACAACCATGCTGAAAGGGCAATTGGAATGATGCAACAATTATTTGTTCACCGCTACAGAGACGAGGAAGAAAAGCAAAATAAGCTTATTGCTGTGGACAAAGTTCGCTCAATTTTTAAGGCATCAGGCAGTAAATCTTTATTAACCAAGAAACAAAATAACAAAGTTATAAGCAAGAAAAGAATCGCAAAGGAACTACTTAGCTTACGCTCCAAAATTCAGAAGATAGCTTGAACTTTAGTATTTATATTAAAAAAATATTTTTTAAAGAATCAAGTTGCACGTAATTTAGGTTTGCATCATTCAACCTATAAAAAAATGTTTTTCTAAAAAGCTAAACACAAATAAAATGAAAACCAAACAATGTAAATATAAACAAATAAAATAAGTACGAATTATTGCGCATTCATTTTTGTTAAATGCGCATATTTTCGTTTTTTTGCATAAAATCGTTTTCAATTTAAAGAACTTTTAAGAAAAATCACGGATACAAATCAATTTAAAAAAAAAGTATAGATTATTATGAGCACATTAAAAAAAAAAAAATTAAAAATATTAAGATTTACCTTGTGCTCAAAGCCTTGCTACGAGGGTACTATTTGGGGCATTTTTAGGGGGGTTTTGACGCTTGAGCACAAGGTAAATCTCAATATTTTTGACTTTTTTTTTTTGTAATCGTATTTTTTTTATATTTGCCCCAAATTTAGCTTGTTGTGTATTCGCGTTTTCGAAATTTTTTTTTTTTGAACACCCCTAATAAACATTTATATATAAATTTGTAATTTTTGAAAAAGTAGTTTAAAAGGTTAACACGTTTTTTTTAAAATTTTTTTTTTGAGATACCAAACAAATGGGCTACTAGAAAGTTTCTTGTTTTAAGGGTTCCATTTTACAACTCCAGTACTAAAAGTTTCAGATTTAAAGAGAGAGAAAAATAAAATAAAATGTAGTTTGAAAACATGTTAACAAGATAAAATGTTTTACAGTTTGTCAACTAAAATTATTTGAATTCCATCAACATCATTCAATGTAATATAATCATCAGATTTGTCCATGAACAGAACACAAAATCAGGAAATATTCATCGAAACCTTCACAAAAAAAGTTTCTTATCGAGAAATAACTCAGTACTAATAGTTCATTTAGATTTTGTGGTTTCTGATACTAGTTTCTTATAAACACATTTCTTAAAAAAAAAGAATCGCGTAATTAAAAAGCACTATAATTTACATATTTGAAGTAAAAAAACTAGGTATTAATATCGCTAGTTTTTGAATCTTTTAACTTTGTTTAACTAAATATATAAATTATTTTTTTATTTGACTTCTTTCGAATGACTGATATTCAAGATTTCATTATTTACTATTGTTCGTTTTTAACGGAACAACAAAACGTATAATTTAAACATTCTTTGTGATCATGATTATGTGCATCTTTAATTAATATAAAAAATAGTGGACGCCTCATCTACATACATAATGAAAGAGTAACACGATTAAAAGTGCTGTTAGCAAATTAGTGTTTTACAAAGTGAATGTTAAGATAAGGCGTAAATCATAAACACTTTAAAGACCTGTATACACAGATTTCTGTACTGCATTTAAAGAACGTTCAAAAAAGTGGCAACTAAAAATTCTAAACCTGTAAAAATAGTAATAATTAAAAGAGAAATGTTACAGACCTCAGGTTATGAAATTGTTAAATTGTTCTGTTCTTTATCTTAACTCATACTTCTTCATATTTAAAGGAATTTTATAACATAAAATAAAAAATATCCGATTTTGGACTTCTCGGCTTCTACAGTATGCGAAAATGTTTTTAACTGGTTACGAGAAAGTTTTCTAGATTTGCAAGGAAATTTTCAACTGGTTGCGAAAAGTTTTTCTGCAATATGCAAGAAAGTTTAAAATCAGTAGCAACCAACAAAAAAAAGCTCAAAAGTAAAAACTCAAAAGTTAAACACAGATAACATAAAGTGTGGTGAAGTTTTATATAGCATAAAGTGTGGTTAAGATTTATATAGTATAAAGTGTGATGAAGCTTTATATAACATCAAGTGTGTAGTTTTAACAGCACGATATTCAAAGATAATTAAAGTCGGAAGTAAGAGGAGAAATATACTTATTTTTAATGTAAAAAATCAAAAATGTTTATTAGATTTAAATCTAATAAACATTTTTGATTATATTGAAACTACAAGCTTTTATAATCACCATCCTAAAATGTTACACTTAAAACAAGTAAACAAGTTAGCGCTACTTTTCTCATCTACTTTCTTCAAAATCTTTATCTAAGTATTCATAAATTTAGGAGTTATGTCACATTTTACAGTTGATGGTTGTTTATCGTCCCAGACGTTACGTAAAGTTTAGAAACTTGGCCATCCTACACAATCTTTGTTTCAGTTTTAATGTCAACCTCGCAATACCGACAGTATCCTATCATTTATTACCTGGTACCTGAGATAGATCAACTAGACAGTAGTTTTAACTGTCCATACTTTTCATCACCAGTTGCAACGGAAAGTTTGTAAATCTTTTAAGTGATCTTTCAGCCCGTTCTTTTTGTTGTTTTACATATTTTGGACCAGGGACCTTTAATTCATTATTTCTTGTTTGCTTTCGTTGCACAAGTTTTCGAAATTTTGAATAAACATGCTGTTAAAAGCTAACTAGTATTTCGCTTGCAAATACAATTCATTTTCAGGTATTTACCAATCAACACCGACAGTTGTTAACATAAATTTTTCGATTTCTCAACTTTTTATCAACAAAACGTTTTAATACTTATTGAATTGTTCTCTTTTTACATCCTTCTTTTTACATCCATTGAATTGTTCTCTTTTTACATCCTTCATTATTGTTCAAGAAAAACTCTCTTAGCATCATCTTAACATTGTTTTTGAAAAAAAAATCCTCGCATAATCAATTCAAATTGAATGAGTAGAAAATTTGTTGGTTTAAGTACTAGAACTATTTGAACATCGCGCTCCGAAACCTTGACCACGCTTTACGACAAAAAACATTTGAAGTATTTCTAGGAAAAAAGTCTCTTTTTTTCAAATGTCTGTTGTAAGTAATTCAAATTAGTAAGTTGATTAACATTTTAAACTTATGTGTATCATTTCCTTCCTCTGTTTGTTTTACAGCAATTTTTTACTTTTCCTGTTTCGGCCGAAATTTCGGTTCAAACCACAACCGAAATGAACCGAAACTTTTATAAGATTTTTTTTAAAGTCTAGATAACTTTTTTTTAATTTAGAGTGGGATCATGACGATTTCCTAATTTTAATCGTTTGTTAGTAAATCAATTTTTAACTATAACAATTGTAGAAATTTTAATTGAAGTCACGTTACATAATTGATTCAAGTTACTATTCTCAAATCATTCTTTAAATAAGTTAACATTTAAGTTAAGTAACCAAAATCAATAATTTAATCAAAGTTTCTCAGTGCTATATTTTACAATGGAAAATAATCGAAAGAAAAGCTATTTGTGGAATCATTTTACCGTAACAGCCAGTGATTCCAAATACGCAACTTGCAATATCTGCAATTTGAAAATATCTCGTGGATCCCACAATCCAAAACTTCAATCACTTAGCGGACTTTCATCACATTTAAGAAGTCGGCATCCACAGCTTACTCTAAAAAATCTCCTAACTGAAAAAGCAATACTCACAACTACCGACAATCCTGAAAATATACCAACTTCAGATCAGCTTGAGCCTCTTACAATTAAAAAAAGAACAATACCTTTATTTGACATCAGATCAAAACGCCAGAGGACTGAAATGCTGCAATTTACAATGCCTGGCTGGGTTGACAATATCTCAAAAATTGATTCAAATTCCGAAGAAGGTCTTAAGTTTCATAGATCTATATTTGAAATGATTATCCTCGACTTACAGCCTTGGTCAATTGTGAATAATCCGGGATTTTTACGCCATCATGCACTTTTTAAACCACACTTTGACATTGGAAGTGAGAAATACTACCGAAGCATGCTCAATCCAGCCTATGAAAAGATTAAGCTTGCAACGAAAGTTATGCTTAACGAAAAAAATACTGAAACTATCTCCATCTCTCTGGACGCTTGGTCATCCTTTCATCATAAGTACTTGGGCATGATGGCGCACTTCATTTCAGACAAATGGGAGCGGATCAAATTCTGCCTGTCATGTTCCAAGTTTGATGAAAAACATACTGCTTCAAACATTTTTCAAAGACTTGAGAATGTTGTGAAAGAGTGGGAGCTAAAGGACAAAATCACATTCTGCTTAAGAGACAATGCTGCAAATATAAAAGCAGCTTTCAAAGAACCACAGTGTGTTTACAAGTCTGCTGGGTGTCTAAATCATTCACTTCAACTAGTGATTAAAAAAGAACTTTTTTCACTCCAGAGTGCTGTAAACTTGATAGAAAAATGTCGAAAGCTTTGCACTCATGCTTCTTTTTCAAATTCCTTCTTTGCTGAGCTTTACAAACAACAAGAGGTTCAAATGAACAATTTTGACAGGCTCGGACTCAAAAATGATGTCCCAACACGCTGGAATTCAACATATTACATGCTTGAAAGAATTATGTACTTGAAATCAGCAATTGCTACCACGCTGCTAATCCGTCCTTCCAGCGGCATTGAGTTCACTGTACAGGATTGGAACCTGTGTGAAAAGCTGGTACACATTTTAGCGATTTTCGAAGAAGCCACCAAATTGCTCTCTGGAAAGGATGCTTGCATCAGTGCATGTATTCCAATTGTGACAACTATCCTGAAATCATTCGAAGTTCCCTCTGATGACGAAGAAGTGATTGGCATGAAAAATGCTTTAAAGAAAGCAATGGAGGCACGTTTTTTTGATTTAGAAACCATTGATCATTTTGCAATAGCAACACTTCTTGATCCCAGATACAAGCACCACTTCTTTAGATCCCAAGAAGCCTTTCAAGCTGCAAAAAAACAAGTTCTTTTGGAATTAGACAGTTCCATTTTGAGCCAAAATGAAACTACTCCTGTGATGAAAACTAAGTCTATTGAGAACACTGGGTTTTCTTCAATGATGCAAAATATAATTGCACAGTCACAAAATACAAGGTCCAAAAATCCAACTTCCAAATTAGCAAAGGAAGTTTTAAACGAGTACTTAGAAAGCCCAACATCTTCATGCTGTTTAGAGTTTTGGAAAGAGTATGAAGAAAAAACAACATTAAAAGCAAAGTTTGGTTTGGCAAAAATGGCAAAGAGATTCCTTACACCTCCACCAACATCTACCGAAGTTGAAAGGTTGTTTTCAACTGCTGGAGACATTCTTTCAAATGAAAGAAACAAACTTTTGCCAGAAAACATGGAAAAAATTTTATTCTGTAGAGAAAATATTTCAATTGTTAACTTTAATTATTAAAATGTCTTGACATATTCTACTTTTTTTTTTTTGACATATTATAGTTTTTATCAAATTATGTTACATGGTGATTGCTTAGATATACGTAAAATAGTTTTTTTTGCTTTAATTCGGTGATCATAAAAGGTTCAGGGATTTTTAACATTTTTTTTCAAATTTCGGCTGTTTCGGTTTCGGCTTCGGCCGAAATTTCGGCTTCGGCTACGGCTTTACTGAACCGAAATTTCGGTACTTTCGGTTTCGGCTCAAATTTCGGTTTCGGTCGATCACTAATTCAAATTAGTAAGTTGATTAACATTTTAAACTTATGTGTATCATTTCCTTCCTCTGTTTGTTTTTTTGAATGTTAATGCCAATATAAGGACGCCAATTTTAGGATGCTAATGTTAGGATTATATTTGAAATGTAGTATTAAGATTTTTCGCAACTTTCTACTTTAAGCAGAAGTGAAAATTAGTCTTCGACTAATCTTCCATATTTAGCAATATTATAAAGTTTTTTTTAAAGATGTTTTATTTGAGTAAGGAAAGTTTCTTTATTCATCTTTGAATAACAATATCTAATCCTTGGTTCAAGCTCTTCCGAATTCTCAGCTCTCCAATTATTCTCGTACACAAGCAATTTTAAATCACCCCAAAAGTTTTCAATTGGTGTTGCTTCTGGAACGTTTGCTAGGTTTACATCTTTGGGTACAACTTTGATTTTTTTCAATCTTAAAAAGTCAATGACCGACTTTGCGTAATGTGATTGAGTTAGATCAGGCCAGAAGATAAACTTGTCTTTTTAGTAATTTTCTGATACTAGAGGAAGTAAAGATCTTTCTAGTAACTCTTTATAAGTGTACTGATTAATTGCCTGCTTACTGTGATGAATAGAAAGAGGGCTTATTCCACGGGGGCTGATGCAACAAGAAACTAAGGGCTTATCCCTCGTACTTTTTACACAAGTTGTATCTTACTTGGTCAGAAAATTGAGAAGGATCAGCGGCATAAAACCTATCATAGCCAGTTAATGTGCTATTGTTTAAGGTAAAATAGCTTTCATCAT